>NC_092107.1:47489948-47649948 GCF_045679555.1 Salvelinus alpinus | reverse complement strand
TTGGCTGTAACCACATCCTAGAACTTCCTAATGAGCTGTAACCACACCCTAGGTCTTCCTAATGGGTTGTAACCACACCCTAGGTCTTCCTAATTGGCTGTAACCACATCCTAGAACTTCCTAATGAGCTGTAACCACACCCTAGGTCTTCCTAATGGGTTGTAACCACACACTAGGTCTTCCTAATGGGTTGTAACCACACCCTAGGTCTTCCTTGTCTCTCTCTCGCTACATGACAATGTACATGAGAAGACTGCAGCCCGTTCCAGCTCTCTCTCCTTATTGGCTTACTACGTCGTTTAACTTCCTCATTTGACCCTATGTAACGAACATGTGTCTCCAGCTGGACCAGGTAGCATGCGATGTGTCTCCAGCTGGACCAGGTAGCATGCGCTGTGTCTCCAGCTGGACCAGGTAGCATGCGCTGTGTCTCCAGCTGGACCAGGTAGCATGCGCTGTGTCTCCAGCTGGACCAGGTAGCATGCGCTGTGTCTCCAGCTGGACCAGGTAGCATGTGATGTGTCTCCAGCTGGACCAGGTAGCATGTGATGTGTCTCCAGCTGGACCAGGTAGCATGTGATGTGTCTCCAGCTGGACCAGGTAGCATGCGCTGTGTCTCCAGCTGGACCAGGTAGCATGCGCTGTGTCTCCAGCTGGGCCAGGTAGCATGTGATGTGTCTCCAGCTGGACCAGGTAGCATGTGATGTGTCTCCAGCTGGACCAGGTAGCATGTGATGTGTCTCCAGCTGGACCAGGTAGCATGTGATGTGTCTCCAGCTGGACCAGGTAGCATGTGATGTGTCTCCAGCTGGACCAGGTAGCATGTGATGTGTCTCCAGCTGGACCAGGTAGCATGTGATGTGTCTCCAGCTGGACCAGGTAGCATGCGATGTGTCTCCAGCTGGACCAGGTAGCATGCGATGTCCAGCTGGTCCAGCTGGAGACATATAGAGATACAGTGCATTCGGAAAGTATTCAGACCCCTTACCCTTTTTCCACATGTTCTTATGTTACAGCCTTATTCTAAAATTGATTAAATAAATACAAAATCCTTATCAATCTACACATAATACCCCATAATGACAAAGTGAAAAAAGTTTTTTTTTTTTTTAATGTTTGCAAATTAATAATAATAAAAAAAAACTGAAATACCTTATTTACATAAGTATTCAGACCCTTTGCTATGAGACTTGAAATTGAGCTCAAGTGCATCCTGTTTCCATTGATCATCCTTGAGAGCCACAGAGCTGACAGAGCTCCAGAATTCCTCTGTGGAGATTTGAGAACCTTCCAGAAGGACAACCATCTCGGCAGCACTCCACCAATCAGGCTTTTATGGTAGAGTGGCCAAACGGAAGCCACTCCTCAGTAAAAGGCACATGACAGCCCGCTTAGAGTTTGGCAAAAAGCACCTAAAGACTCCCAGACCATGAGAAACAAAATTCTCTGGTCAGATGAAAAGAAGATTGAACTCTTTGGCCTGAATGACAGCATCACGTCTGGAGGAAACCTGGCACCATCCCTACGGTGAAGCATGGTGGTGGCAGCGTCATGCTGTGGGGATGTTTTTCAGCGGCAGGGACTGGGAGACTAGTCAGGATCGAGGGAAAGATGAATGGAGCAAAGCACAGAGAGATCCTTGTACGAAAACCTGCTCCAGAGCGCTCAGGACCTCAGACTGGGGCGAAGGTTCACCTTCCAACAGGACAACGACTCTAAGCACACAGCCAAGACAACACATGCTTTGGGACAAGTCTCTGAATGTCTTTGAGTGGCCCAGCCAGAGCCCAGACTTGAACCCGATCAAACATCTCTGGAGAGACCTGAAAATAGTTGTGCAGCGATGCTCCCCATCCAACCTGACAGAGCTTGAGAGGATCTGCAGAGAAGAATGGGAGATACTCCCCAAATACAGGTGTGCCAAGCTTGTAGCATCATACACAAGAAGACTCAAGGCTGTAATCGCTGCCAAAGGTTCTTCAACAAAGTACTGAGTAAAGGGTCTGAATACTTACAGTATGTAAATGTGATATTTAACGTTTTCACTTTTTTATACATTTGAAAAAAAATCTAAAAACCTGTTTTTCTTTTGTCATTAGGAACACGTAACGCATTGGACAAGAGCTAGGGTTCAGAGTATATTTGCATTAGCCTCAGCGTTGATACGACACTGAGTTTCCTCATGTTAGCGTCAGTGAGTTCATTAGCGTGTAGAAGCAGAGGTGGCATCAGCCCCGGTCTAATTTTCTCCTATATGAACCAGTGTCCATTACAGTGAATTAACGGCATCTCTGCTACACAGCTGCAGATGTTATCAGCAAGTAGAGTGTTATACTCTCTGTCTCTGTCTCTGTCTCTGTCTCTGTCTCTGTCTCTGTCTCTGTCTCTGTCTCTGTCTCTGTCTCTGTCTATCTCTCTCTCTCAATTCAATTCAATTCAATTCAATTGACTTTATTGACATGGCAAGTTATTATTACTTACATTGTCAAAGTATACATATAGAAAAATTTAAATAAAATATATATGTATATATATACACAAAATATATATATATTTATATATAAATAAATGGTGGGACTAACAGCAATAATAATAGTAGTAGTGGACATGGGATTACCATTAATAACAGCTACAACAACAACATTAATCTCTCTCTCTCTCTCTCTCTCTCTCTCTCTCTCTCTCTCTCTCTCTCTCTCTCTCTCTCTCTCTCTCTCTCTCTCTCTCTCACTGTCTCTCTCTCTCTCTCTCTCTCAATTCAATTCAATTCAATTCAAGGGGCTTTATTGGCATGGGAAACATGTGTTAACATTGCCAAAGCAAGTGAGGTAGGTAATATACAAAAGTCAAATAAACAATAAAAATGAACAGTAAACATTACACATACAGAAGTTTCAAAACAATAAAGACATTACAAATGTCATATTATATATATGCAGTGTTGTAACAATGTACAAATGGTTAAAGCACACAAGTTAAAATAAATAAACATAAATATGGGTTGTATTTACAGTGGTGTTTGTTCTTCACTGGTTGCCCTTTTCTTGTGGCAACAGGTCACAAATCTTGCTGCTGTGATGGCACACTGTGGAATTTCACCCAGTAGATATGGGAGTTTATCAAAATTGGATTTGTTTTCGAATTCTTTGTGGATCTGTGTAATCTGAGGGAAATATGTCTCTCTAATATGGTCATACATTGGGCAGGAGGTTAGGAAGTGCAGCTCAGTTTCCACCTCATTTTGTGGGCAGTGTGCACATAGCCTGTCTTCTCTTGAGAGCCATGTCTGCCTACGGCGGCCTTTCTCAATAGCAAGGCTATGCTCACTGAGTCTGTACATAGTCAAAGCTTTCCTTAAGTTTGGGTCAGTCACAGTGGTCAGGTATTCTGCCACTGTGTACTCTCTGTTTAGGGCCAAATAGCATTCTAGTTTGCTCTGTTTTTTTGTTAATTCTTTCCAATGTGTCAAGTAATTATCTTTTTGTTTTCTCATGATTTGGTTGGGTCTAATTGTGCTGTTGTCCTGGGGCTCTGTGGGGTGTGTTTGTGTTTGTGAACAGAGCCCTAGGACCAGCTTGCTTAGGGGACTCTTCTCCAGGTTCATCTCTCTGTAGGTGATGGCTTTGTTATGGAAGGTTTGGGAATCGCTTCCTTTTAGGTGGTTGTAGAATTTAACGGCTCTTTTCTGGATTTTGATAATTAGTGGGTATCGGCCTAATTCTGCTCTGCATGCATTATTTGGTGTTCTACGTTGTACACGGAGGATATTTTTGCAGAATTCTGCATGCAGAGTCTCAATTTGGTGTTTGTCCCATTTTGTGAAATCTTGGTTGGTGAGCGGACCCCAGACCTCACAACCATAAAGGGCAATGGGCTCTATGACTGATTCAAGTATTTTTAGCCAGATCCTAATTGGTATGTTGAAATTTATGTTCCTTTTGATGGCATAGAAGGCCCTTCTTGCCTTGTCTCTCAGATCGTTCACAGCTTTGTGGAAGTTACCTGTGGTGCTGATGTTTAGGCCGAGGTATGTATAGTTTTTTGTGTGCTCTAGGGCAACGTGTCAACCTGCAACGGTGTCTAGATGGAATTTGTGGTCCTGGTGACTGGACCTTTTTTGGAACACCATTATTTTGGTCTTACTGAGATTTACTGTCAGGGCCCAGGTCTGACAGAATCTGTGCAGAAGATCTAGGTGCTGCTGTAGGCCCTCCTTGGTTGGTGACAGAAGCACCAGATCATCAGCAAACAGTAGACATTTGACTTCGGATTCTAGTAGGGTGAGACCGGGTGCTGCAGACTGTTCTAGTGCCCGCGCCAATTCGTTGATATATATGTTGAAGAGGGTGGGGCTTAAGCTGCATCCCTGTCTCACCCCACGACCCTGTGTGAAGAAATGTGTGTGTTTTTTGCCAATTTTAACCGCACACTTGTTGTTTGTGTACATGGATTTTATAATGTCGTATGTTTTACCCCCAACACCACTTTCCATCAATTTGTATAGCAGACCCTCATGCCAAATTGAGTCGAAGGCTTTTTTGAAATCAACAAAGCATGAGAAGACTTTGCCTTTGTTTTGGTTTGTTTGGTTGTCAATTAGGGTGTGTAGGGTGAATACATGGTCTGTTGTACGGTAATTTGGTAAAAAGCCAATTTGACATTTGCTCAGTACATTGTTTTCATTGAGGAAATGTACGAGTCTGCTGTTAATGATAATGCAGAGTATTTTCCCAAGGTTACTGTTGACGCATATTCCACGGTAGTTATTGGGGTCAAATTTGTCTCCACTTTTGTGGATTGGGGTGATCAGTCCTTGGTTCCAAATATTGGGGAAGATGCCAGAGCTAAGGACGATGTTAAAGAGTTTTAGTATAGCCAATTGGAATTTGTTGTCTGTATATTTGATCATTTCATTAAGGATACCATCAACACCACAGGCCTTTTTGGGTTTGAGGGTTTTTATTTTGTCCTGTAACTCATTCAAGGTAATTGGAGAATCCAATGGGTTCTGGTAGTCTTTAATAGTTGATTCTAGGATTTGTATTTGATCATGTATATGTTTTTGTTCTTTATTCTTTGTTATAGAGCCAAAAAGATTGGAGAAGTGGTTTACCCATACATCTCCATTTTGGATAGATAATTCTTCGTGTTGTTGTTTGTTTAGTGTTTTCCAATTTTCCCAGAATTGGTTAGAGTCTATGGAGTCTTCAATTACATTGAGCTGATTTCTGACGTGCTGTTCCTTCTTTTTCCGTAGTGTATTTCTGTATTGTTTTAGTGATTCGCCATAGTGAAGGCGTAGACTCAGGTTTTCCGGGTCTCTATGTTTTTGGTTGGACAGGTTCCTCAATTTATTTCTTAGATTTTTGCATTCTTTATCAAACCATTTGTCATTGTTGTTCATTTTCTTCGGTTTTCTATTTGAGATTTTTAGATTTGATAGGGAAGCTGAGAGGTCAAATATACTGTTAAGATTTTCTACTGCCAAGTTTACACCTTCACTATTGCAGTGGAACATTTTACCCAGGAAGTTGTCTAAAAGGGATTGAATTTGCTGTTGCCTAATTGTTTTTTGGTAGGTTTCCAAACTGCATTCCTTCCATCTATAGCATTTCTTAATGTTACTCAGTTCCTTTGGCTTTGATGCCTCATGATTGAGTATTGCTCTGTTCAAGTAGACTGTGATTTTGCTGTGGTCTGATAGGGGTGTCAGTGGGCTGACTGTGAACGCTCTCTGTCTCTCTCTGTCTCTCTCTCTCTCTGTCTCTGTCTCTCTCTCTCTCTCTCTCTCTCTCTCTCTCTCTCTCTCTCTCTCTCTCTCTCTCTCTCTCTCTCTCTCTCTCTCTCTCTCTCTCTCTCTCTCTCTCTCTCTCTCTCTCTCTCTCTCTCTCTCTCTCTCTCTCTCTCTCTCTCTCTCTCTCTCTCTCTCTCTCTCTCTCTCTCTCTCTCTCTCTCTCTCTCTCTCTCTCTCAGTAACATGATTAGACTGTGAATAGTTGTCTCTGTCTCTCTCTCTCTCACTGTCTCTCTCTCTCTCTCTCTCTCTCTCTCTCTCTGTCTCTCTCTCTCTCTCTCTCTGTCTCTCTCTCTCTCTCTCTCTCTCTCTCTCTCTCTCTCTCTCTCTCTCTCTCTCTCTCTCTCTCTCTCTCTCTCTCTCACTGTCTCTCTCTCTCTCTCTCTCTCACTCTCTGTCTCTGACTCTCTCTGTCTCTGTCTCTCTCTCTCTCTCTCTCTCTCTCTCTCTCTCTCTCTCTCTCTCTCTCTCTCTCTCTCAGTAACATGATTAGACTGTCCCAATGTCCCACACAGTGACATGATTAGAATAGTTGGTTATTAAAATGGTTCACAGTTAAGGATATCTAACTATTCAAATTATTTGCAGTTTAAATCAATGTTCTGATGACTTAATCATGAAAACTTATCCATGTCCATATTACACTCTTAGAAAAAAAGGGTCTCCTTACAGGAGATCTCTTTGAAGAACCCTTTTTGGTTCCATGTAGAACCCTTTTTGGTTCCATGTAGAACCCTTTTGGGTTCCATGTAGAACCCTTTTGGGTTCCATGTAGAACCCTTTGTGGAAAAGGTTCTACATGGAACCCAAACGGGTTCTACCTGGAACCCCCAAAAATAGTTATTCAAAGGGTTTTCCTATAGGGACATCTGAAGGACCCCGTTTATGTTCTGGATAGAACATTATTTTCAAAGGGATTGTCCCCCCGTGTTCTTATCAGATACTGTATTTGTTTTGTTGGGAAAGTATGTGAGAATGAGCAGTCTGATGTTGCTGAACAAGACACCATGTGCATCAAACCGGGCTAAAAGTGAAATCTCTGTGACTGACAGACATGTAAAGCACTCTTTTGGCTTTGCTCTAAAGAGAAACAGCTTGCTGTGTTTTAACGTGAAGAATGTGGTCTTGATTGACAGTAATCCGCGTGCCCAGGATTATGTATATCCGCGTGTATATCTCTGTCCGTGTTTATCTTTCAACAGACTCCAGACTTTACCCCCATTGTGGATTTCACAACGAGGAGCAGGAAAGCAATTTAGTTCTATCTGTTTGTGCTCTTCATAGTGAAGCTCAACATGAAAATGAGTGACAATGAGGTGGCATGATAGCACCAACAGACTGACTCTCAGGCTAGTTTATAGTCCCCCCCCCCCCCCCCCCCAAATAAAATACTAAATAAAAGACTAAAAAGTAAACTGGACAACGCTAAGAAGGCATTGTGAAGCTGCATTCACAAACATACTGTGAATATTGAATGAATTCCAAATGGCATTCTATTCCCTATATAGTGCACTACTTTTGACCAGAGCCCTATGGCACCCTATTCCCTATATAGTGCACTACTTTTGACCAGAGCCCTATGGCACCCTATTCCCTATATAGTGCACTACTTCTGACCAGAGCCCTATTCCCAATATAGTGCACTACTTTAGACCAGAGCCCTATTCCCTATATAGTCCACTACTTTAGACCAGAGCCTTATTCCCTATATAGTGCACTACTTCTGACCAGAGCCCTACGGGATACAGCCATTGTGAAACACTAAAACAGGGTCACAGCTAAGAGCTTGTATTTGCTTCCTTTTTTGTTCTCATCCATTAGCAAGGGCCATTATACATTTGATAACAAATCACTTCATTACACATTGCAAGTGATACCAGGGCCTTTCTTTCTGTGAGAAGCAGAAGAGTGTTTTCCAAATGGAAAAGATTAGGATCTCGTGACACACATCATTTGATTTATTCTTTCCCGGCTGGTTCTTCTTGGCACTTTGTCTCAGGCAGCACCCCAGCTGGTTATCAACAGGCTCCTTTCACAATAACTCTCTTTGAAATCACCGTGTAAAACCCTGAGTATTTGTTAATGTACTTGGCTAATGAAGGTGATTCTGATTCTGAATGGCACATAGTCTACTGGTCAAAAGAGTCCACTCTCGCCTGCCAACCTGTGTGTGTGTGTGTGTGTGTGTGTGTGTGTGTGTGTGTGTGTGTGTGTGTGTGTGTGTGTGTCGCGTCGCGTCAATCATCTCTCTTACTCCCGTCCTCCTCTGGAGCGTGGTAACTACGTGTTATGCAGTCTACATAGAGTTGTATAGATGGCGCAGACATATATGGAGTCTACATAGAGTTGTATAGATGGCGCAGACATATATGGAGTCTATATAGAGTTGTATAGATGGCGCCGACATATATGGAGTCTACATAGAGTTGTATAGATGGCGCAGACATATATGGAGTCTACATAGAGTTGTATAGATGGCGCCGACATATATGGAGTCTACATAGAGCTGTATAGATGGCGCAGACATATATGGAGTCTATATAGAGTTGTATAGATGGCGCCGACATATATGGAGTCTACATAGAGTTGTATAGATGGCGCCGACATATATGGAGTCTACATAGAGTTGTATAGATGGCGCAGACATATATGGAGTCTACATAGAGCTGTATAGATGGCGCCGACATATAGGGAGTCTACATAGAGTTGTATAGATGGCGCCGACATATATGGAGTCTACATAGAGCTGTATAGATGGCGCCGACATATATGGAGTCTACATAGAGTTGTATAGATGGCGCCGACATATATGGAGTCTACATAGAGTTGTATAGATGGCGCAGACATATATGGAGTCTACATAGAGTTGTATAGATGGCGCAGACATATATGGAGTCTACATAGAGTTGTATAGATGGCGCAGACATATATGGAGTCTACATAGAGCTGTATAGATGGCGCCGACATATATGGAGTCTACATAGAGTTGTATAGATGGCGCCGACATATATGCAGTCTACATAGAGCTGTATAGATGGCGCCGACATATATGGAGTCTACATAGAGTTGTATAGATGGCACAGACATATATGGAGTCTACATAGAGTTGTATAGATGGCGCAGACATATATGGAGTCTACATAGAGTTGTATAGATGGCGCAGACATATATGGAGTCTACATAGAGTTGTATAGATGGCGCCGACATATATGGAGTCTACATAGAGCTGTATAGATGGCGCCGACATATATGCAGTCTATATAGAGTTGTATAGATGGCGCCGACATATATGGAGTCTACATAGAGCTGTATAGATGGCGCCGACATATATGGAGTCTACATAGAGTTGTATAGATGGCGCCGACATATATGGAGTCTACATAGAGTTGTATAGATGGCGCCGACATATATGGAGTCTACATAGAGTTGTATAGATGGCGCCGACATATATGCAGTCTACATAGAGTTGTATAGATGGCGCCGACATATATGGAGTCTACATAGAGTTGTATAGATGGCGCCGACATATATGCAGTCTACATAGAGTTGTATAGATGGCGCCGACATATATGGAGTCTACATAGAGTTGTATAGATGGCGCCGACATATATGGAGTCTACATAGAGCTGTATAGATGGCGCCGACATATATGGCAGTCTACATAGAGTTGTATAGATGGCGCCGACATATATGCAGTCTACATAGAGTTGTATAGATGGCGCCGACATATATGCAGTCTACATAGAGTTGTATAGATGGCGCCGACATATATGCAGTCTACATAGAGTTGTATAGATGGCGCCGACATGTATGGCAGTTCTGCTTCTAGCTCCCAAGCAGCTTTGCAGTATTTCGTTTTTTTTTTATGTGCTTTTTCTTACATCATTGTCCCAGAAAATGTTTTGTGTTATTACATACAGCCGGAAATAACTTTTGGATATCAGAGTGGTGGTAAATCACCAGCATTACGACCAGGAATACGACTTTCCCAAATTGGATCCTTTGTTCGTATCCCACAGGGCAATAGAACTTATCCCAGAGGCTGCTCCAAAACACCGCCGGGGGAGAAGAGGTATTCGGAGTGGACTAGTCCGACTCAGGAGGCGTGCACACCACCCACCGCTTCCGAGTATATTACTCGCTAATGTATTACCTCCCAAGAGAATTCTCTTCGGTTATAGTCACAGCCGTGTATATTCCCCCTCATGCCAATACCACAACGGCCCTCAAAGAACCACACTGGACTTTATGCAAACTGGAAACCACATATCCTGAGGCCGCATTTATTGTAGCTGGGGGTTTTAACAAAGCAAATTTGAGGAAAAGGCTACGGAAGTTCTACCAACACATCGACTGTGGTACTCGCGCTGGCAAAGCTTTGGACCACTGCTACTCAACTTTTCAAAATGCCTACAAGGCCCTCCCCTTCCCTCCCTTCGGCAAATCAGATCACGACTCCATTTCGCTCCTCCCTTCCTATAGGCAGAAACTCAAACAGGAAGAACCCGTGCTAAGGTCTATTCAACGCTGGTCTGACCAATCGGAAACAATGCTTCAAGTTTTGTTTTGATCACGCGGACTTGGATATGTTCCGGGTAGACTCTGATAACAACATCGACAAATACACAGATACGGTGACTGAGTTAATCAGGAAGTGTATAGGAAATATTATACCCACTGTGAGTATTAAAACCAACCCAAACCAGAAACCGTGGATAGATGGCAGCATTCGCGCAAAACTGAAAGCGCCAACCACCACATTTAACCATGGCAAGGTGACTGGGAATATGGCCGAATACAAAACAGTGTAGTTATTCCCTCCGGAAGTCAATCAAACAGGCAAAACATCAGTACAGAGACAAAATGGAGTCGCAATTCAACGGCTCAGACACAAGACGTACAGTCAGGTCCATAAGTATTTGGACAGTGACACAATGTGCATAATTTTGTCTCTGTACGTCGCCACAATGGATTTGAAAGGAAACAATCAAGATATGCTTTAAGTGTCGACTTTCATCTTTAATTTAAGGGTTTTGTCAAAAATATTGTATGAACCGTGTAGGAATTACAACCATTTTTATAAATAGCCCCCCCAATTTTAGGGGCTCAAAAGTAATTGGACAAACTAACATAATCATAAATAAAATTGTGAGTTTTAATACTTTGTTGCAAGTCCTTTGCAGTCAATGACTGCCTGAAGTCTGGAACCCATAGACATTACCAGATGCTGGGTTTCTTCCCTGGTGATGCTCTGCCAAGCCTTTACTGTAGCGGTCTTCATTTCCTGCTTGTTCTTGGGGCGTTTTGCCTTCAGCAAGTGAAATGCATGCTCAATTGGATTCAGGTCAGGTGATTGACTTGGCCATTGCAGAACATTCCACTTCTTTGCCTTAAAAAAAAGTCGTTGTCCATCTGCACTGTGAAACGCCATCCAATGGGTTTTGAGGCATTTTTGGCAAACCCTAATCGGGTCTTCCTGTTTTTGAGGCTTACCAATGGTTTACATCTTGTTGTAAACCCTCTGTATTTACTCTGGTGAAGTCTTCTCTTGATTGACTTTGATACAGTATCATGACACAAGGCGAGACCCAGACACAGGTGGCAGATGGTTGGAGTCTTACAATATTTATTAATCCAGTAGGGTAAGGCAAGAGAATGGTCGTGGACAGGCAAAAGGGTCAAAACCAGTTCAGAGTCCAAAAGGTACCGAAGGGCAGGCAGAATCAAGGGCAGGGCAGGCAGGATGATCAGGCAGGTGGGAGAGTAGTCCAGAGTCAGGCAGGGGTCAAAACCGAGAAGACTATCAAAAAGACAATAGCAATAGCTGGTTGACTGACTTTACTAACATACGAGACGAACTGGCACAGAGAGACAGCAAACACAGGGATAAATACACTGGGGAAAATAAGCGACACCTGGAGGGGGTGGAGGCAATCACAGGAACAGGTGAAACAGATCAGGGCGTGACATACAGATGCGCCAACCTCCCTGATCTGGCCAACTGTTGTGAAGGGGTTTTTCTTCACCAGGAAAATAACTCTTCTGTCATCCACCACAGTTGTTTTCCGTGGTCTTCCGGGCCTTTTGGTGTTCCTGAGCTCAACAGTGTGTTTTTTCTCTTTAAGAATGTACCAAATAGTTGATTTGGACACACTTAATGTTTTTGCTATCTCTCGGATAGTGTTTGTTTAGATTGTTCAGCCTAATGAGGGCTTGCTTCACTGGCAGCGGCAGCTCTTTGGACTTCATATTGAGGCTTAACAGAAACAGATTCCAAATGCAAATGCCACACTTCAAATCAGCTAAGGAACTTTAATCTGCTTACCTGTAAATGAACTAATGAGGGAATAACACACACCTGGCCAAGGAACAGCTGAGCAGCCAATTGTCCAATTACTTTTGGTCCCTTAAAAATGGGGTGGACCACGTTTAAAAAGTGCTGTAATTCCTACACCATTCACCCGATTTGGATGTAAATACCCTAAAATTAAAGCTGAAAGTCTGCTGTGGTAGACAGCTGAAATAATAATAACTTGGTCAATGTCCAAATATTTATGTGGCAGGGTCTACAGACAATTATGGTCTACAGACAATTATGGAATACAAAGGGATAACCAGCCATGTCACGGACGTCGACGTCTTGCTTCCGGACAAACTAAACACCTTCTTCACCTGCTTTGAGAATAACACAGTGCCACCGACACGGCCCACTACCAAAGACTGTGGGCTCTCCTTCTCCGTGGCCAACGTGAGTAAGACATGTAAGCGTGTTAACCCTTGCATGGCTGCAGACCGCATCCCTAGCCGTGTCCTCAGAGCATGATCCTCAACACAGGAGCCCCACAAGGGTGCGTGCTCAGCCCCCTCCTGTACTCCCTGTTCACCCATGACTGCTTGGCCACGCACGCCTCCAACTCAATTATCAAGTTTGCAGACGACACAATAGTGGTAGGCCTGATTACCAACAATGACGAGACAGCCTACAGGGAGGAGTTGAGAGCCCTGGGAGAGTTGTGCCAGGAAAATAACCTCTCACTCAACTTCAACAAAGGAGCTGATCGTGGACTTCAGGAAACAGCAGAGGGAGCACGTCCCTATCCACATCGAAGAGACCGCAGTGGAGAAGGTGGAAAGCTTCAAGTTCCTCGGCATACACATCACTGACAGTCTGAAATGGCCCACCCACACAGACAGGCACAACAGCGCCTCTCAACCTCAGGAGCCTGAAGATATTTGGCTTGACCCCTTAAACCCTCACAAACTTTTACAGATGCACAATTGAGAGCATCGTGTCAGGCTGTATCCCCGCCTGGTATGGCAATTGGACCGCCCACAACCGCAGGGCTCTCCAGAGGGTGGTGCGGTCTGCCCAACGCATCACCGGGGGCAAAGAAGGTTAGCATTGTCACATCTGGTGGCTTATCCATTGAAAAAGTGTCATCCTACAAATACCTAGGTATCTGGTTGGATGACAAGTTGTCCTTTAAAGTTCATGTGGATAATCTTGTGACAAAGCTTAAATAGAAATTGGGTTTTTATTTTCGTAATAAGGCTTGCTTCCCGCTTATGGCTAGAAAGAAGCTTGTCCAGGCCACTTCTCTCTCTGTAATTGATTATGATGACTTGTTGTATATGCATCCAGCCTCCTCTGCCTTACAGAGACTGGACTCTGTTTATCATGAAGCCTCCTCTGTCTTACAGAGACTGGACTATGGTTATCATGCAGCCTCCTCTGTCTTACAGAGACTGGACTCTGGTTATCATGCAGCCTCCTCTGTCTTACAGAGACTGGACTCTGTTTATCATGCAGCCTCCTCTGTCTTACAGAGACTGGACTCTGTTTATCATGCAGCCTCCTCTGTCTTACAGAGACTGGACTCTGTTTATCATGCAGCCTCCTCTGTCTTACAGAGACTGGACTCTGTTTATCATGCAGCCTCCTCTGTCTTACAGAGACTGGACTCTGTTTATCATGCAGCCTCCTCTGTCTTACAGAGACTGGACTCTGGTTATCATGCAGCCTCCTCTGTCTTACAGAGACTGGACTCTGTTTATCATACAGCCTCCTCTGTCTTACAGAGACTGGACTCTGTTTATCATGCAGCCTCCTCTGTCTTACAGAGACTGGACTCTGGTTATCATGCAGCCTCCTCTGTCTTACAGAGACTCTGTTTATCATGCAGCCTCCTCTGTCTTACAGAGACTGGACTCTGTTTATCATGCAGCCTCCTCTGTCTTACAGAGACTGGACTCTGTTTATCATGCAGCCTCCTCTGCCTTATAGAGACTGGACTCTGTTGATCATGCAGCCTCCTCTGTCTTACAGAGACTGGACTCTGTTTATCATGCAGCCTCCTCTGTCTTACAGAGACTGGACTCTGTTTATCATGCAGCCTCCTCTGCCTTATAGAGACTGGACTCTGTTGATCATGCAGCCTCCTCTGTCTTACAGAGACTGGACTCTGTTTATCATGCAGCCTCCTCTGTCTCACAGAGACTGGACCCTGTTTATCATGCAGCCTCCTCTGTCTTACAGAGACTGGACTCTGTTTATCATGCAGCCTCCTCTGTCTTACAGAGACTGGACTCTGTTTATCATGCAGCCTCCTCTGTCTTACAGAGACTGGACTCTGTTTATCATGCAGCCTCCTCTGTCTTACAGAGACTGGACCCTGTTTATCATGCAGCCTCCTCCGTCTTACAGATACTGGACTCTGTTTATCATGCAGCCTCCTCTGTCTTACAGAGACTGGACTCTGTTTATCATGCAGCCTCCTCTGCCTTACAGAGACTGGACTCTGTTTATCATGCAGCCTCCTCTGTCTTACAGAGACTGGACCCTGTTTATCATGCAGCCTCCTCTGTCTTACAGAGACTGGACTCTGTTTATCATGCAGCCTCCTCTGTCTTACAGAGACTGGACCCTGTTTATCATGCAGCCTCCTCTGTCTTACAGAGACTGGACCCTGTTTATCATGCAGCCTCCTCTGTCTTACAGAGACTGGACCCTGTTTATCATGCAGCCTCCTCTGTCTTACAGAGACTGGACTCTGTTTATCATGCAGCCTCCTCCGTCTTACAGAGACTGGACTCTGTTTATCATGCAGCCTCCTCCGTCTTACAGAGACTGGACTCTGTTTATCATGCAGCCTCCTCCTGTCTTACAGAGACTGCACTCTGTTTATCATGCATCCTTGCGCTTTATTACAAATGCCAAGTCACTCACCCACCATTGCACCTTGTACCAAATGGTGAGTTGGACCTCACTTTATCTGCGCAAAAAGCTACATTTGTATGTGTTCATCTACAAAGCCCTTTTGGGTAAACTCCCTCTTTACCTCTGTAGTCTGGTCTCCTTCACCACCAGCAGGTCAACTCCCTCTTTACCTCTGTAGTCTGGTCTCCTTCACCACCAGCAGGTAAACTCCCTCTTTACCTCTGTAGTCTGGTCTCCTTCACCACCAGCAGGTAAACTCCCTCTTTACCTCTGTAGTCTGGTCTCCTTCACCACCAGCAGGTCAACTCCCTCTTTACCTCTGTAGTCTGGTCTCCTTCACCACCAGCAGGTAAACTCCCTCTTTACCTCTGTAGTCTGGTCTCCTTCACCACCAGCAGGTAAACTCCCTCTTTACCTCTGTAGTCTGGTCTCCTTCACCACCAGCAGGTAAACTCCCTCTTTACCTCTGTAGTCTGGTCTCCTTCACCACCAGCAGGTAAACTCCCTCTTTACCTCTGTAGTCTGGTCTCCTTCACCACCAGCAGGTAAACTCCATCTTTACCTCTGTAGTCTGGTCTCCTTCCCCACCAGCAGGTAAACTCCCTCTTTACCTCTGTAGTCTGGTCTCCTTCACCACCAGCAGGTTAACTCCCTCTTTACCTCTGTAGTCTGGTCTCCTTCACCACCAGCAGGTAAACTCCCTCTTTACCTCTGTAGTCTGGTCTCCTTCACCACCAGCAGGTAAACTCGCTCTTTACCTCTGTAGTCTGGTCTCCTTCACCACCAGCAGGTAAACTCCCTCTTTACCTCTTTAGTCTGGTCTCCTTCCCCACCAGCAGGTAAACTCCCTCTTTACCTCTGTAGTCTGGTCTCCTTCACCACCAGCAGGTAAACTCCCTCTTTACCTCTGTAGTCTGGTCTCCTTCACCACCAGCAGGTAAACTCCCTCTTTACCTCTGTAGTCTGGTCTCCTTCACCACCAGCAGGTAAACTCCCTCTTTACCTCTGTAGTCTGGTCTCCTTCACCACCAGCAGGTAAACTCCCTCTTTACCACTGTAGTCTGGTCTCCTTCACCACCAGCAGGTAAACTCCCTCTTTACCTCTGTAGTCTGGTCTCCTTCACCACCAGCAGGTAAACTCCCTCTTTACCTCTGTAGTCTGGTCTCCTTCACCACCAGCAGGTAAACTCCCTCTTTACCTCTGTAGTCTGGTCTCCTTCACCACCAGCAGGTAAACTCCCTCTTTCCCTCTGTAGTCTGGTCTCCTTCACCGCCAGCAGGTAAACTCCCTCTTTACCTCTGTAGTCTGGTCTCCTTCACCGCCAGCAGGTAAACTCCCTCTTTACCTCTGTAGTCTGGTCTCCTTCACCACCAGCAGGTAAACTCCCTCTTTACCTCTGTAGTCTGGTCTCCTTCACCACCAGCAGGTAAACTCCCTCTTTACCTCTGTAGTCTGGTCTCCTTCACCACCAGCAGGTAAACTCCCTCTTTACCTCTGTAGTCTGGTCTCCTTCACCACCAGCAGGTAAACTCCCTCTTTACCTCTGTAGTCTGGTCTCCTTCACCACCAGCAGGTAAACTCCCTTTTTACCTCTGTAGTCTGGTCTCCTTCACCACCAGCAGGTAAACTCCCTCTTTACCTCTGTAGTCTGGTCTCCTTCACCACCAGCAGGTAAACTCCCTTTTTACCTCTGTAGTCTGGTCTCCTTCACCACCAGCAGGTAAACTCCCTCTTTACCTCTGTAGTCTGGTCTCCTTCACCACCAGCAGGTAAACTCCCTCTTTACCTCTGTAGTCTGGTCTCCTTCACCACCAGCAGGTAAACTCCCTCTTTACCTCTGTAGTCTGGTCTCCTTCACCACCAGCAGGTAAACTCCCTCTTTACCTCTGTAGTCTGGTCTCCTTCACCACCAGCAGGTAAACTCCCTCTTTACCTCTGTAGTCTGGTCTCCTTCACCACCAGCAGTTACTATACCTGGTCTGCTAGGTGGTTGCTATGTTACCATACCCGGTCTGCTAGGTGGTTGCTATGTTACCATACCCGGTCTGCTAGGTGGTTGCTATGTTACCATACCCGGGATGCTAGGTGGTTGCTATGTTACCATACCTGGGATGCTAGGCGGTTGCTATGTTACCATACCCGGGATGCTAGCTGGTTGCTATGTTACCATACCCGGGATGCTAGGTGGTTGCTATGTTACCATACCCGGGATGCTAGGTGGTTGCTATGTTACCATACCTGGGATGCTAGGTGGTTGCTATGTTACCATACCCTGGATGCTAGGTGGTTGCTATGTTACCATACCCGGTCTGCTAGGTGGTTGCTATGTTACCATACCCGGTCTGCTAGGTGGTTGCTGGCTTGACCCCGTGGTCCCGTGTGGCTCAGTTGGTAGAGCATGGCGCTTGCAACGCCAGGGTTGTGGGTTCATTCCCCACGGGGGGACCAGGATGAATATGTATGAACTTTCCAATTTGTAAGTCGCTCTGGATAAGAGCGTCTGCTAAATGACGTAAATGTAAATGACTTAAATGTAATGTAAATGTTGCTATGTTACCATACCCGGTCTGCTAGGTGGTTGCTATGTTAACATACCTGGTCTGCTAGGTGGTTGCTATGTTACCATACCCGGTCTGCTAGGTGGTTGCTATGTTACCATACCCGGTCTGCTAGGTGGTTGCTACTTAAAGTCCCCGGGACATTCACAGTATTAGGCAAGAATGCCTTCTCATCTTGTGCACCAGAGGCATGGAATAATCTACAGTCCATTAATATATAGATGTATATATAGAATATATAGAGACTGTTACAGAGGAGTGTAAAATGTTTTTTTTAGGCTGGATCATGTTGTTGTATTGTTGCATGTTTTAGTCATGTAATGTAATGATTGGCCAGGTCCCCCTCGGTCAATGGGCTTTTCCTGGTTAAATAAAGTTTAAATACATTTAAAAAAACGACCTGCCCTTCAGGACACCTACAGCACCCGATGTCACAGGAAGGCCAAAAATATCATCAAGGACGCCAACCACCCGAGCCACTGCCTGTTCACCCCGCTATCATCCAGAAGGAGAGGTCAGTACAGGTGCATGAAAGCTGGGACCGAGAGACTGAAAAACAGCTTCTATCTCAAGGCCATCTGACTGTTAAATAGCCATCACTAGCCGGCTTCCACCCGGTTACTCAACCCTGCACCTTAGAGGCTGCTGCCCTCTATACATAGACATGGAATCACTGGTCACTTTAATAATGTTACTCAACCCTGCACCTTAGAGGCTGCTGCCCTCTATACATAGACATGGAATCACTGGTCACTTTAATAATGTTACTCCACCCTGCACCTTAGAGGCTGCTGCCCTCTATACATAGACATGGAATCACTGGTCACTTTAATAATGTTACTCAACCCTCCACCTTAGAGGCTGCTGCCCTATATACATAGACATGGAATCACTGGTCACTTTAATAATGTTACTCAACCCTGCACCTTAGAGGCTGCTGCCCTCTATACATAGACATGGAATCACTGGTCACTTTAATAATGTTACTCCACCCTGCACCTTAGAGGCTGCTGCCCTCTATACATAGACATGGAATCACTGGTCACTTTAATAATGTTACTCAACCCTCCACCTTAGAGGCTGCTGCCCCATATACATAGACATGGAATCACTGGCCACTTTAATAATGTTTACATACTGCTTTACTCATCTCATATGTATATACTGTATTCTATTCTACTGTATTTAGTCAATGCCACTCCTATATTGCTCGATCTAATATTTATATATTTCTTAATTCCATTATTTTACTTTTAGATTTGTGCGTATTGTTGTGCACTGTTAGATAGTACTGCACTGTTGGAGCTAGAAACACAAGCATTACACTACACCCGCAATAACATCTGCTAAATATGTGTATGTGACCAATAACATCTGCTAAACGTGTATGTGACCAATAACATGTGATTTGATGACGTTAACAAACGTAATAACATAATGCTATTAACCCTTCACTTCCTTGGCAGACTAAACTTCACATTCCCTGCTAAGTCATAACCCGATTAACACACACAAGCTTAATAATACTACTGCTGTTCTGTTCCATCGTCAACAACATTAAGATCAATAAAAAAACATTTTTAAAAAGTCTTTCTTTCTGCCCTTTCTGAGTGGGAATCATCATCAGTGTCATTCATGCTCTGCTCTGCTCTGCCAGCTCCATCCACTGAGGGGGGTTTATTAATGAGAGAGAAGGATGGGGGTGTAGTCCATCCACTGAGGGGGGTTTATTAATGAGAGAGAAGGATGGGGGTGTAGTCCATCCACTGAGGGGGGTTTATTAACGAGAGAGAAGGATGGGGGTGTAGTCCATCCACTGAGGGGGGTTTATTAATGAGAGAGAAGGATGGGGGTGTAGTCCATCCACTGAGGGGGGTTTATTAATGAGAGAGAAGGATGGGGGTGTAGTCCATCCACTGAGGGGGGATTTTATTAATGAGAGAGAAGGATGGGGGTGTAGTCCATCCACTGAGGGGGGGGGTTATTAATGAGAGAGAAGGATGGGGGTGTAGTCCATCCACTGAGGGGGGGGGGTTATTAATGAGAGAGAAGGATGGGGGTGTAGTCCATCCACTGAGGGGGGGTTTTATTAATGAGAGAGAAGGATGGGGGTGTAGGAAGCTCTGTATTTTAAATCACAAGTGGCACAGTTCAAGGGGAAGTTAGTTACACGTATAATTAATGAGAAGGAACTGAGATGTGAGTAGTAGGGATGTATCCCAAATGGCACCCTATTCCCTACACAGATACATTATTGTCGGGGTCATGAAGAATAATAGTAATTTATGGTATCAAAGCATTTTTCCTCAATGACAAGATTACTTTTTTCTCATCTGAAATGTGTGTTCTTTAACTAGTTAAAGTTGTCTGCCTCTCTCCCTCCCTGCCTCTCTCCCTGACTGCCTCTCTCCGTCTCTCCCTCCCTCCCCCTGCCTGCCCCTCTCCCTCCCTGCCTCTCTCCCTCCCTGCCTCTCTCCCTGCCTGCCTCTCTCCCTGCCTGCCTCTCTCCCTGCCTGCCTCTCTCCCTCCCTGCCTCTCTCCCTCCCTGCCTCTCTCCCTGCCTGCCTCTCTCCCTGTCTGCCTCTCTCCCTCCCTGCCTCTCTCCCTGCCTGCCTCTCTCCCTGCCTGCCTCTCTCCCTGCCTGCCTCTCTCCCTCCCTGCCTCTCTCCCTGCCTGCCTCTCTCCCTGTCTGCCTCTCTCCCTCCCTGCCTCTCTCCCTCCCTGCCTCTCTCCCTGCCTGCCTCTCTCCCTGCCTGCCTCTCTCCCTCCCTGCCTCTCTCCCTGCCTGCCTCTCTCCCTCCCTGCCTCTCTCCCTGCCTGCCTCTCTCCCTGCCTGCCTCTCTCCCTGCCTGCCTCTCTCCCTGCCTGCCTCTCTCCCTCCCTGCCTCTCTCCCTCCCTGCCTCTCTCCCTCCCTGCCTCTCTCCCTGCCTGCCTCTCTCCCTCCCTGCCCCTCTCCCTCCCTGCCTCTCTCCCTGCCTGCCTCTCTCCCTGTCTGCCTCTCTCCCTCCCTGCCCCTCTCCCTGTCTGCCTCTCTCCCTCCCTGCCTCTCTCCCTGCCTGCCTCTCTCCCTCCCTGCCTCTCTCCCTGCCTGCCTCTCTCCCTCCCTGCCCCTCTCCCTCCCTGCCTCTCTCCCTCCCTGCCTCTCTCCCTGCCTGCCTCTCTCCCTGCCTCTCTTTCTGCCTGCCTTGTTCCTTTTTGCTCCCCAATTAGCAGCAGAGCATCTGGGCTGATTAGTCAACAGCTTTTCAACTCCTGCCAGCAAAACAAGCAAAAAGAAAGAGAGAGAGAGAGACAAGGAGTCGCTTGGCCCAGATACCTAACTACCAGTCCAGTACTCAAAGCTTTAAAATGGCATTGAGAACTTGCAGATACCTAACTACCGGTCCAGTACTCAAAGCTTTAAAATGGCATTGAGAACTTGCAGATACCTAACTACCGGTCTTGCAACAACAAAACCCACAGGCAGCAGCACAATACGTCACGAAGCTAAGTCTGGTCAAAAGCAGTGCACTATAGGAAATAGGGTGCCATTTAGTGCTATTGTGTGATGTGATAGAATGTGATAGAAGACTAAGGGCTGATGTTTTTTTATTTATTTTTATTTAACCGTTATTTTACCAGGTAAGTTGACTGAGAACACGTTCTCATTTGCAGCAACGACCTGGGGAATAGTTACAGGGGAGAGGAGGGGGATGAATAGGCTAATTGTAAACTGGGGATTATTAGGTGACCGTGATGTACCATGTGATAGAAGACTAAGGGCTGATTTACCATGTGATAGAAGACTAAGGGCTGATGTACCATGTGACAGAAGACTAAGGGCTGATGTACCATGTGATAGAAGACTAAGGGCTGATGTACCATGTGACAGAAGACTAAGGGCTGATGTACCATGTGATAGAAGACTAAGGGCTGATGTACCATGTGACAGAAGACTAAGGGCTGATGTACCATGTGATAGAAGACTAAGGGCTGATGTACCATGTGATAGAAGACTAAGGGCTGATGTACCATGTGATAGAAGACTAAGGGCTGATGTACCATGTGATAGAAGAAAACAAACATAGTGCGCTAAGGATACTTTTACTGTTCCCGTTTGAAGGGCGGTTCTCTCTCTCTCTCTCTCTCTCTCTCTCTCTCTCTCTCTCTCTCTCTCTCTCTCTCTCTCTCTCTCTCTCTCTCTCTCTCTCTCTCTCTCTCTCTCTCTCTCTCTCTCTCTCCTTCCTCTCTCTCTCTCTCTCTCCTTCCTCTCTCTCTCCTTCCTCTCTCTCTCTCCTTTCTCTCTCTCTCCTTCCTTCCTTTCTCTCTCTCTCTCTCTCTCTCTCTCTCTCTCTCTCTCTCTCTCTCTCTCTCTCTCTCTCTCTCTCTCTCTCTCTCTCTCTCTCTCTCTCTCTCTCTCTCTCCTTCCTTTCTCTCTCTCTCTCTCTCTCTCTCTCTCTCTCTCTCTCTCTCTCTCTCTCTCTCTCTCTCTCTCTCTCTCTCTCTCTCATTCCTCTCGCTCTCTCTCTCTCCTTTCTCTCTCTCTCTCCGTTCTCTCACTCTCTCTCCTTCCTCTCTCTCTCTCTCTCTCTCCTTTATCTCTCTCTCTCTCTGTCTCTATCTCTCTGTCTCTCTCTCTTTCTTTCTGTATCTATCTCTCTCAATTCAATTCAATTCAATTCAAGGGGCTTTATTGGCATGGGAAACATGTGTTAACATTGCCAAAGCAAGTGAGGTAGATATTATACAAAAGTGAAATAAACAACACAAATTAACAGTAAACATTACACATACAGAAGTTTCAAAACAATAAAGACATTACAAATGTTATATTATATATATGCAGTGTTGTAACAATGTACAAATTGTTAAAGCACACAAGTTAAAATAAATAAGCATAAATATGGGTTGTATTTACAATGGTGTTTGTTCTTCACTGGTTGCCCTTTTCTTGTGGCAACAGGTCACAAATCTTGCTGCTGTGATGTCACACTGTGGAATTTCTCCCAGTAGATATGGGAGTTTATCAAAATTGGATTTGTTTTCAAATTCTTTGTGGATCTGTGTAATCTGAGGGAAATATGTCTCTCTAATATGGTCATACATTGGGCAGGAGGTTAGGAAGTGCAGCTCAGTTTCCACCTCATTTTGTGGGCAGTGTGCACATAGCCTGTCTTCTCTTGAGAGCCATGTCTGCCTACGGCGGCCTTTCTCAATAGCAAGGCTATGCTCACTGAGTCTGTACATAGTCAAAGCTTTCCTTAAGTTTGGGTCAGTCACAGTGGTCAGGTATTCTGCCACTGTGTACTCTCTGTTTAGGGCCAAATAGCATTCTAGTTTGCTCAGTTTTTTTGTTAATTCTTTCCAATGTGTCAAGTAATTATCTTTTTGTTTTCTCATGATTTGGTTGGGTCTAATTGTGTTGCTGTCCTGGGGCTCTGTGGGGTGTGTTTGTGTTTGTGAACAGAGCCCTAGGACCAGCTTGCTTAGGGGACTCTTCTCCAGGTTCATCTCTCTGTAGGTGATGGCTTTGTTATGGAAGGTTTGGGAATCGCTTCCTTTTAGGTGGTTGTAGAATTTAACGGCTCTTTTCTGGATTTTGATAATTAGTGGGTATCGGCCTAATTCTGCTCTGCATGCATTATTTGGTGTTCTACGTTGTACACGGAGGATATTTTTGCAGAATTCTGCATGCAGAGTCTCAATTTGGTGTTTGTCCCATTTTGTGAAATCTTGGTTGGTGAGCGGACCCCAGACCTCACAACCATAAAGGGCAATGGGCTCTATGACTGATTCAAGTATTTTTAGCCAGATCCTAATTGCTATGTTGAAATTTATGTTCCTTTTGATGGCATAGAAGGCCCTTCTTGCCTTGTCTCTCAGATCGTTCACAGCTTTGTGGAAGTTACCTGTGGTGCTGATGTTTAGGCCGAGGTATGTATAGTTTTTTGTGTGCTCTAGGGCAACGGTGTCTAGATGGAATTTGTGGTCCTGGTGACTGGACCTTTTTTGGAACACCATTATTTTGGTCTTACTGAGATATACTGTCAGGGCCCAGGTCTCTCTCTCTTTCTGTATCTCTCTTTCTTTTGTGTTACACACTCAATCAATAAAGCCCTTCTTACATCAGCTGAAGTCACAAAGTGCTGTACAGTAACCCAGCCTAAAACCCCAAACAGCAAGCAATGCAGGTGTAGAAGCACAGTGGCTAGGACAAACTAGGACAAAGGCCAGAACCTAGGAAGAAACCTAGAGAGGAACCAGGCTATGAGGGGTGGCCAGTCCTCGTCTGGCTGTGCCCGGTGGAGATTATAACAGAACATGGCCAAGATGTTCAAATGTTCATAGATGATCAGCATGGTCAAATAATAATAATCACAGTAGTTGTCGAGGGTGCAACAGGTCAGCACCTCAGGAGTAAATGTCAGTTGGCATTTCATAGCCGATCATTGAGAGTATCTCTACCGCTCCTGCTGTCTCCAGAGAGTTGATAACAGCAGATCTGGGACAGGTAGCACGTCCGGTGGACAGGTCAGGGTTCCATAGCCGCAGGCAGAACAGTTGAAACTGGAGCAGCAGCATGGCCAGGTGGAATGGGGACAGCAAAGAGTCATCAGGCCAGGTAGTCTTGAGGCATGGTCCTAGGGCTCAGGTCCTCCGAGAGAGAGAAAGAAAGAAAGAAAGAGAGAATTAGAGAGAGCATACTTAAATTCACACAGGACACCGGATAAGACAGGAGAAATACTCCAGATATAACAGACTGCTCTAAACTAGAGCAGCATAAATACTGGAGGGTGAGACAGGAGGGGTCTTTGCCCCTACACTTTGCCAAAGCACAGCCCCCACACCACTAGAGGGATATCTTCAACCACCAATATATCATCCTGAGACAAGGCCGAGTATAGCTCACAAAGATCTCCACCACGGCACAACCCAAGGGGGGGCGCCAACCCGGACAGGAAGATCATGTCAGTGACTCAACCCACTCAAGTGACGCACCCCTCCTAGGGACGGCATGGAAGAGCACCAGTAAGCCAGTGACTCAGCCCCTGTAATAGGGTTAGAGGCAGAGAATCCCAGTGGAGAGAAGGGAACCGGCCAGGCAGAGACAGCAAGGGCGGTTCGTTGCTCCAGTGGCTTTCCGTTCACCTTCACACTCCTGGGCCAGATTACACTCAATCATAGGACCTACTGAAGAGATGAGTCTTCAATAAAGACTTAAAGGTCGAGACCGAGTCTGCGTCTCTCACATGGATAGGCAAACCATTCCATAAAAATGGAGCTCTATAGGAGAAAGCCCTGCCTCCAGCTGTTTGCTTAGAAAATCTAGGAACAGTTAGGAGGCCTGCGTCTTGTGACCGTAGCGTATGTGTAGGTTTGTACGGCAGGACCACATCGGAAAGATAGGTAGGAGCAAGCCCATGTAACACTTTATAGGTTAACAGTAAAACCTTGAAATCAGCCCTTGCCTTAACAGGAAGCCAGTGTAGAGAGGCTAGCACTGGAGTAATATGATCATTTTTTTGGGTTCTAGTCAAGATTCTAGCAGCCGTGTTTAGCACTAACTGAAGTTTATTTAGTGCTTTATCCGGGTAGATGGAAAGTAGAGCATTGCAGTAGTCTAACCTAGAAGTGACAAAAGCATGGATACATTTTCTGCATCATTTTTGGACATAACATTTCTGATTTTTGCAATGTTACGTAAATGGAATATGATATGTTCGTCAAAAGAGAGATCAGGGTCCAGAGTAACGCCGAGGTCCTTCACAGTTTTATTTGAGACGACTGTACAACCATAGAGATTAATTGTCAGATTCAACAGAAGATCTCTTTGTTTCTTGGGACCTAGGACAAGCATCTCTGTTTTGTCCGAGTTTAAAAGTAGAAAATGTACAGCCATCCACTTCCTTATCTCTGAAACACAAGCTAACAGGGAAGGCAATTTTGGGGCTTCACCATGTTTCATCGAAATGTACAGCTGTGTGTCATCCGCATAGCAGTGAAAGTTAACATTATGTTTTCGAATGACATCACCAAGAGGTAAAATATATATAGAGAAAACAATAGTGGTCCTAAAATGGAACCTTGAGGAACACCGAAATGTACAGTTGATTTGTCAGAGGACAAACTGATATCTTTCCGACAGATAAGATCTAAACCAGGCCAGAACTTGTCCGTGTAGACCAATTTGGGTTTCCAATCCCTCCAAAAGAATGTGGTGATCGATGGTATCAAAAGCAGCAGTAAGGTCTAGTAGCACAAGGACAGATGCAGACCCTCGGTCTGACGCCATTAAAAGGTAATTTACCACCTTCATAAGTGCAGTCTCAGTGCTATGATGGGTCTAAAACCAGACTGAAGCGTTTCGTATACATTGTTTGTCTTCAGGAAGGCAGTGAATTGCTGCGCAACAGCTTTTAAATTTTTTTTTGATAGGAATGGGAGATTCGATATAGGCCGATAGTTTTTAATATTTTCTGGGTCAAGAGTTGGAATAGGGTCCAGTATGCAGCTTGAAGGTTTAGAGGCCATGATTATTTTCAGCATTGCTTCAAGAGATATAGTACTAAAACACTTGAGTGTCTCCCTTGATCCTAGGTCCTGGCAGAGTCGTGCAGACTCAGGACAACTGCGCTTTGGAGGAATACGGAGATTTAAAGAGGAGTCCGTAATTTGCTTTCTAATGATCATCTTTTCCTCAAAGAAGTTATTGAATTTATCACTGCTGAAGTGAAAGACATCCTCTCTTGGGGAATGCTGCTTTTTAGTTAGCTTTGTGACAGTATCAAAAAGACATGCTGGATTGCTCTTATTTTCCTCAATTAAATTGGAAAAATAGGATGATCGAGCAGCAGTGAGGGCTCTTCGGTACTGCACGGTTCCAAGCTAGTCGGAAGACTTCCAGTTTGGTGTGGCGCCATTTCCGTTCCAATTTTCTGGAAGCTTGCTTCAGAGCTCGGGTATTTTCTGTATACCAGGGAGCTAGTTTCTTATGGCAAATGTTTTTTGGTTTTAGGGGTGCGACTGCATCTAGGGTATTACGCAAGGTTAAATTGAGTTCCCCAGTTAGGTGGTTAACTGATTTTTGTACTCTGACGTCCTTGGGTAGGTGGAGGGAGTCTGGAAGGGCATCAAGAAATTTTTGGGTTGTCCGAGAATTTATAGCACGACTTTTGATGATCCTTGGTTGGGGTCTGAGCAGATTATTTGTTGCGATTGCAAACGTAATAAAATGGTGGTCCGATAGTCCAGGATTATGAGGAAAAACATTAAGATCCACAACATTTATTCCACGGGACAAAACTAGGTCCAGAGTATGACTGTGGCAGTGAGTAGGTCCGGAGACATGTTGGACAAAACCCACTGAGTCCATGATGGCTCCGAAAGCCTTTTGGAGTGGGTCTGTGGACTTTTCCATGTGAATATTAAAGTCACCAAAAATTTGAATATTATCTGCTATGACTACAAGGTCCGATAGGACTTCAGGGAACTCAGTGAGGAACGCTGTAGACGGCCCAGGAGGCCTGTAAACAGTAGCTATAAAAAGTGATTTGAATGCTTAGTTGCGTAGATTTCATGACTAGAAGCTCAAAAGACAAAAACGTCTGTTTTCTTTTTTTGTAAATTGAAATTTGTTAGCAACACTTCCACCTTTGCGGGATGAGCGATGGATATGGTCACTAGTGTAAACAGGAGGTGAGGCCTCATTTAACACAGTTCGGGGATTGTCAGCTCGATGATAGACATTGACTAAGGCCTCCTAAAATTGAGCACCTGAATAAACCGCTGTTTTTGTTATTGTTCCAGTGAGAGGGGGATCGCCAGTTATGAGAATACATCTAGAATCACACTCTATTTCTTCTTGATTTGGGTCACAGGAAGATGATTTGGGTCACAGGAGGACGGTTACTTTCTCATTTGGGTCTCAGGCTGAAAAAGGTTTAAGAACCCCTGCTCAGGCTGCTCTAGTGAAATAAGAAGGGACAGTCCCTTCCTCTATGTATCTCTCGCTCTCTCTCTCATTCTCTCTCTCTCTTCTCTCTCTCTCTTGCTCTCTCTCTCTCTCTTGCTCTCTCTCTCTCTCTCTCTCTCTCTCTCTCTCTCTCTCTCTCTCTCTCTCTCTCTCTCTCTCTCTCTCTCTCTCTCTCTCTCTCGCTCTCTCTCTCGTTCTCTCTCTCTCGTTCTCTCTCGCTCTCATTCTCTCTCTCTCTCATTCTCTCTCTCTCTCTCTCTCAATTCAATTCAATTCAATTCAAGGGGCTTTATTGGCATGGGAAACATGTGTTAACATTGCCAAAGCAAGTGAGGTAGATAATACACAAAAGTGAAATAAACAATACAAATTAACAGTAAACATTACACATACAGAAGTTTCAAAACAAGAAAGACATTACAAATGTCATATTATATATATACAGTGTTGTAACAATGTACAAATGGTTAAAGCACACAAGTTAAAATAAATAAGCATAAATATGGGTTGTATTTACAATGGTGTTTGTTCTTCACTGGTTGCCCTTTTCTTGTGGCAACAGGTCACAAATCTTGCTGCTGTGATGGCACACTGTGGAATTTCACCCAGTAGATATGGGAGTTTATCAAAATTGGATTTGTTTTCAAATTCTTTGTGGATCTGTGTAATCTGAGGGAAATATGTCTCTCTAATATGGTCATACATTGGGCAGGAGGTTAGGAAGTGCAGCTCAGTTTCCACCTCATTTTGTGGGCAGTGAGCACATAGCCTGTCTTCTCTTGAGAGCCATGTCTGCCTACGGCGGCCTTTCTCAATAGCAAGGCTATGCTCACTGAGTCTGTACATAGTCAAAGCTTTCCTTAAGTTTGGGTCAGTCACAGTGGTCAGGTATTCTGCCACTGTGTACTCTCTGTTTAGGGCCAAATAGCATTCTTCTCTCTCTCTCTCATTCTCTCTCTCTCTCGCTCTCATTCTCTCTCATTCTCTCTCTTTCTCTCTTTCTCTCTCTCTCTCACTCCTCTCTCTCGCTCTCATTCTCTCTCTCTCATTCTCTCTCTCATTCTCTCTCATTCTGTCTCTCTCTCACTCCTCTCTCTCCCTCTCTCTCAAATAAAGCTCAACTCCAGAGAGAAAGAGAAGTATGGGATGTGTGATGTTATAGTGTATATTGAATGTTATAATATGATGTGAATAATTGAAGACAATGTGACTAGATTGCAGTACTGTTTGGTCCTGCTCCTAAAGCAGCTTCAAACCCACCTTGTATTTCCTGAGACACCATGATCTTTATTGAAGGTGGCAGAGCTATGCTGAAAGCAGTTACCAAAACAATGAAGAGAAAAAGAACATACCTGAACGATTGCTGCTGCTTGAATGACTGCCCTCGCTTTGTCACACACTGCCTCTTCAGAGGGAGAGAGAGAGAGACAGAGAGAGACACAGAGAGAGAGAGAGAGAGAGAGAGAGAGAGAGAGAGAGAGAGAGAGAGAGAGAGAGAGAGAGAGAGAGAGAGAGAGAGAGAGAGAGAGAGAGAGAGAGAGAGAGAGAGAGAGAGAGAGAGAGAGAGAGAGAGAGAGAGAAAGAGAGAAGAGAGAAGAGAGAAGAGAGCCGTAGGCAGACCTGGCTCCCAAGAGAAGAAAGATGGCGAGAGAGACAGAGAAAGAGAGGGAGAAGAGAAGACAGGCTATGTGCACACTGCCCACAAAATGAGGTGGAAACTGAGCTGCACTTCCTTACCTCCTGTCAAATATATGACCATATTAGAGACACATATTTCCCTCAGATTACACAGATCCACAAAGAATTTGAAAACAAACCCAATTTTGATAAACTCCCATATCTACTGGGTGAAATACCACCGTGTTCCATCACAGACCTGTTGCCACAAGAAAAGGGAAGAACAAACACCATTTATGTTTATTTATTTTCCCTTTTGTACTGTAACTATTTGCACATCATTACAACACTGTATACAAACATAATATTACATTTTTAATTGTCTTTATTCTTTTGGAACTTCTGTGAGTGTAATGTTCACTGTTCATTTTTATTGTTCATTTCACTTTCGTTTATTATCTATTTCACTTGCTTTGGCAATGTTAACATCCATTTCCCAATAAAGTCCTTAAATTGAAATTGAATTGAGAGAGAGATTTTTTTAAAGACAAAAAATAGCAATTCAGATTTGGAAACATATCAAATACATCATTACCAAGCCCTGCAATGCCAAGAGCTGAGCAAAGAAAAGAGTCCCCTCATCCAGCTGGTCCTGGGGCTGAGTTCACAAACCTGTTCTACTAACACACTGAAGCCTCAGTCCCCTCATCCAGCTGGTCCTGGGGCTGAGTTCACAAACCTGTTCTACTAACACACTGAAGCCTCAGTCCCCTCATCCAGCTGGTCCTGGGGCTGAGTTCACAAACCTGTTCTACTAACACACTGAAGCCTCAGTCCCCTCATCCAGCTGGTCCTGGGGCTGAGTTCACAAACCTGTTCTACTAACACACTGAAGCCTCAGGACCAGAACATCCAATCAATCAGAATAAACCAAATTACAACACAGTCAAAACAAAACTACATTGCTTATTGGGAAACACAAGCACAAACACAAAGCAAAATGCAGTGCTATCTGGCCCTAAATCGGCAGTACACCGTGGCTAAATACTTGACCATGGTTACTGATCAAAACCTTAGAAAAACCTTGACAAAGTACAGGCTCAGTGAGCACAGCCTTGCCATTGAGAAGGGTAGACACAGGAAAACCTGGCTCCCTGTAGAGGAAAGGCTGTGCAACCACTGCACAACAGCAGAACCCGAGACAGAGCTGCATTCCTGACAAAATGTAAAAAATATAAAACAATTTGATACCCTTATTAAAGGTTTCAAAGACCTCTCTGATGAGAGTAGGCTACCCGTCCTGTTGGGGGAGGATGCAGAGAGCTGTGGGTTGGCAGCGCACTACATTGCTGCCTGCCATAAGATGAAGGACAGTGTCTGACAGACCAACCAACCTGCACATGTCCTCTATGCTTATTGTTATTGTTCAATGTATGGTTATTTTGACCCTTGATTATTGTTGTTACTGTTGTCCTGTTGACAATATTGATTATTATTATTAATTATGTTAATATTTTAAATCTCCAAAGTAAGCTTTGGCAATATGTACACTACCGTTCAAAAGTTTGGGGTCACAAAGAAATGTCCTTGTTTTTGAAAGAAAAGCACATTTTTTGACCATTAAAATAACATCAAATTGATCAGAAATACAGTGTAGACATTGTTAATGTTGTAAATGACTATTGTAGCTGGAAATGGCAGATTTTTAATAGAATATCTACATAGGCGTACAGAGGCCCATTATCAGCAACCATCACTCCTGTGTTCCAATGGCACGTTGTTTTAGCTAATCCAAGTTTAGCAATTTAAAAGGCTAATTGATCATTAGAAAACCCTTTTGCAATTTTGTTAGCACAGCTGAAAACTGTTGTTCTGATTAAAGAAGCAATAAAACTGGCCTTCTTTAGACTAGTTGAGTATCTGGAGTGTCAGCATTTGCGGGTTTGATTACAGGCTCAAAATGGCCAGAAACAAAGAACTTTGTTCTGAAACTCGTCAGTCTATTCTTGTTCTGAGAAATGAAGGCTATTCCATGCGAGAAACTGCCAAGAAACTGAAGATCTCGTACAACGCTGTGTACTACTCCCTTCACAGAACAGCGCAAACTGGCTCTAACCAGAATAGAAAGAGGAGTGGGAGGCCCCGGTGTACAACTGAGCAAGAGGACAAGTACATGAGAGTGTCTACTTTGAGAAACAGACGCCTCACAAGTCCTCAGCTGGCAGCTTTGTTAAATAGTACCCGCAAAACACCAGTCTCAACGTCAACAGTGAAGAGGCGACTCCGGGATGCTGAGGTGCCACCAACCTGTGGTCTACTGTTTTTATATCCATGTTTTTCAGATAGAGAGAAAGATAACCTAAAGGGCATGTACAACTAGAGAGGTTGCTGCCAACATACAGACTCAAATCTCTGGCCACTTAAATTAACAGACTAATTAGACGGATCACTAGTCACTTTAAATAACACCACTTTAAAAATGTTTACATATCCTACATTACTCATCTCATATGTATATACTGTACTCTATACCATCTACTGCATCTTGCCTATGCCGTTCGGCCATCGCTCATCCATGTATTTATATGTACATATTGTTATTCATTCCTTTACACTTGTGTGTATAAGGTAGTTGTTGTGAAATTGTTAGGTTAGATTACTTGTTAGATATTAATGCACGGTCGGAACTAGAAGCACAAGCATTCCGCTACACTCGCATCAACATCTGCTAACCATGTGACCAATAAAATTTGATTTGATTTGAACTGGATACCTAAACCTGGTAAATCAATCAACTGTGTCGAGATTTATCCTATTATATACTGTGGTTGATTACTTATTTAATTCACTTGATTAAAATGTGCAAATGGATTAATACTCCAAATTATTTTAAATTCTATTGTGTGAATATGCGAACGTGCCTATTTGCCAGGAAGCAAATGTGTGAACATCTGTTGCCTATAAATAGACTGACAGATATAAAGTTCTGGTTGTGGTCTCAAATCATTGGAAGAGTAAATAAATTATGACATTTGTATTTATCAAAATACTGTTAGCTTTTATAACACTCCAATATTATGCAGTGCTTTATGACGCTCCAATATTATGCAGTGCTTTATGAAGCTCCAATATTTGGCAGTGCTTTATAACGCTCCAATATTTTGCAGTGCTTTATAACGCTCCAATATTTTGCCGTGAGCTGTTGCGCAAATATTTCAAATGGAGTTCCCTGTCTCTTTAAAAACATTGGTACATTCTAATCCCGCCCTTCAAAGCTTTCAACCAACCCTCTGCCATGACACATTATGATTTGTCTTCTGCAGGTGGTCCAATCGCAAACCGGCTTTCAATTACAGGGCACTAGGGGTGTATTCATTATCCTAATTTTGTTGCAAAATGTTTCATAAACGGAAGCAAACTGAACGAAACGGGAAGGACCTAACTGAATTAGTCCAATAGAAACTCTCGTTTTCGTTGTAAAAACGCAACTGTTTACAACTGTGTGGACAAATGATTACACCACAGTCTCGTAAAGCAGGGGATACGCGTTTGCAGCGATACAACTGAAGAGAAAGCAGTACCAAGTAGTATTGTGTGTCGGATCAGTGGAACAACAGGGGAGCAACTAGAACGGGTGGAATGTACGAGCAACGGTGTTCAACTATTAGATAAGCAGCTTGATCAACTGTCTCCGGCGCTGGATCCGCTACATTAGGTGGGTGGTTATATTGTGCCAAGTGAAAGATTCCGACTGGGTAGCAATGCTCTTCTCTTTTCCCACTTCTCTTCCAGCTTCAGCGGCGCTAACCGCGACTGTCTACCTCTACCTAGTAGGTTAACCACTACTCATTTTAAGCATTACCAAATCGGAGGTCTTAAAGAAAAGCCGCCCGTCAATTTTCGTTTTAGCTCAGACATTTTTAATAGTTGGTGAATCCGTGAAATGCGCTGATAGCTTGGCATCATTGTAGAATGTTTTGGCACATGCCACCCGGTGTATGAAGACAGAAGATGTATCATGCATCTTGGCACAACAATAATCATGATCTGTCAAGCCCATTTTCAAATAGACATCTAAATGAATCGAGTGTTGTGTCTCCGTATTGGCAGTTATGTTCTCGTGTTTTAACCAGTTACATTTATTGTTCTTCTGCAGCATATCAGTAATGTTTTTTAAATAATTTTTTTAAACATTGAAATCAACAGTAACTGTTGATTTGCGCACAACTAAAACAACAAACGTTGTTGTTATTGCGGTCTCCCTATGTATATGTAGCGGAGGGTTGTCCACAGAAGACTGACATAGCTACCGTAGTTAAAATCACGTCGTCAGTCTTTTACCTTTTTAGATATTTCCACATCAGAAGACATCCTGCCTGTAGACTGTTGATGTGGAATAGCTACCGGTCAACACAGGAAATATTGGACGGAATTATGCAAACGTCATAATGTGTAAAAGTGTTCCGAGGGAAGCCTGCTACACTTGGCCTTCGGGGATTATTATGTAGCTGAATTAATCAAGACAATATTATGAATCTCGGCAACCAGCCATGAGGTAGGTCTACCTCCCAGATGTTCTGCCATCGGCCGCTTGCAGTAACCATAACTTAAGGGGAATGGGTCCAACATAAAAAAAAATATATGTATTTCTCAGTGCACACTATTCCCGACAGCTGTTGACAAAACGTATAACTTCTCTGTGTCATGTTGGAAATAAATTGTGATGACAGATCGGCTACTTGGCGTATGCATCAAAGGCTCCTCTGGTTTACTCTTTATTGGCAATAGGCAAAGACAGAAAGAGATAGGATGATGGTATGTCTGGTATAGAATATATATGATTAATATGACAATGTTTTGAACCCCCTGGCTCTTATAGTGATGGAGATGCTGGTAGAAAGTGGTTGATGTGTGTTTATTCATATTCTGGTGACTCGGTGCCAACAGCCCGCCCACGGTCCATTAGACTTTGTTCACAGAAATTCACAAATTTACGTTATGCTATAGAGACCTCTGATTATTCACTGTTAAGGGTTTATTCACATTTTGACTAATGGAAAATTCATTACTTTTCCATGACTTCTCCATGACTTTTAACCAAATATCCAAGACCAATAATTGATGATATCTCTATGTCTGTGTTTAGTCAAGCAGCCCAATTCTGATATTGTTTTCCACTAATTAGTCTTTTGACCAATCACATCAGATCTTTTCACAGAATATCTTTTTCCCATAGCTTATCTGATTGGTCAAAGGACCAATTAGTGAAACAAATATCAGAATTGGTCTCCCTTTGTAAATGCAGTCAAAATAGCCTACATGGAAAAAGTCCTGTTAAATGTGGTATTGCTGCTGGTCTCTGACCCCATGTAGCCTACTATCTCGTGCCGTTGTGCCCTTGATCAAGGCACTTCACCTCCCTCAAAGTAGAATAACCACATTGTTAGGCTACTGTATAAAACCCATGTGGCCATCCCTCCATCTGGAGAGCTGGGTGTGTCTGTTTTCATCAAGGTCTTGTTGAGTAACAGATGTGGTGTGTTAGACGGGGGACGGTTGGCCACCCTTAATATAAAATATTGCAACATTACAACCAAATACTTTCAATATACAATTATTCTCTCATTCAATGAATCTGGGATAGAAATGGATAAGGTAGGTTACTTCAAAACAAAGTACTAAGATTTTTTTTATTTTATCTATAACCTTTTTATACGGCTAAAATATTCATATTTCAGGGGAGATCTATGCACAGCATGGAAGTTATTTGTCCATTTTAGAATATTATTTTTGCATTGCTGAAATTACCGGGTTAGCCTACTGTTTTAATAGAGAGGAATGTCAGGTTTCCTGTTATGGTGTCAGATGTACTTCTCAACAGAGCCGGTTGGAAACAAGACGGTAATGACATTAATGCTTATAGCTGAATAGTTAACTAGCGAGATTACGAGCTGTGTTTTGAATTGGCTATATAGTCTATCATTATTTTATAGGCTACCTGCTGCTCCCCCCCCCCCCCCCCCGCCCATTTTAACTGATTGATCAAATATTTTAATAACACAATTTAACAATTCCAGGACTTCTCCAGGATTTTCATGATTGTAAGGAACTCTCATTTGACAACCTCATTTGATAACATTCAAGCTTGCGTTTTCTCAATCTGCGCATTCTCAAACTGGAACAGTCTACTCATACACCGGGATTCACAGACCGGATTCTCAAACTAGAACAGTCTACTCATACACCGGGATTCACAGACCAGATTCTCAAACTAGAACAGTCTACTCATATACCGGGATTCATAGACCGGATTCTCAAACTAGAACAGTCTACTCATACACCGGGATTCACAGACCGGATTCTCAAACTAGAACAGTCTACTCATACACCGGGATTCACAGACCGGATTCTCAAACTGGAACAGTCTACTCATATACCGGGATTCACAGACCGGATTCTCAAACTAGAACAGTCTACTCATACACCGGGATTCACAGACCGGATTCTCAAACTGGAACAGTCTACTCATAGACCGGGATTCACAGACCGGATTCTCAAACTGGAACAGTCTACTCATACACCGGGATTCACAGACCGGATTCTCAAACTGGAACAGTCTACTCATATACCGGGATTCACAGACTGGATTCTCAAACTAGAACAGTCTACTCATACACCGGGATTCACAGACTTGTGACAAATAAAGTAGAACGAAGTGGAATCAGGACTTGAATGCCCACTCTGCTATTCACTCTGCTATTCAACCTTTGACGCTGTGTGTGAATCCGGGCCGGTGATAGGCCACTTTGTTATATAGAGGAGCCGGTACGCAGTTCCCCAAAAATGTGAGTTGTTGGCCCAGCGTCTCAAGTCAAGCACTGACCTTTTTAGTATGCACCCTCAGTTGTTTTCCTGTGGCTGGCTGAGCTCTGTGCTACTCTGCTTCCACAGCTGCAGGGGGTGATTTGATAATGGCAGGCCCTGACTGTGTCTCAGGGAGAGTTGGGATATGCAAAGAAAATACATTTCCAATTTAAATTATTGACAAATATAAAACCCCACCAAAGTATTACTATTCTTCCCTGCACCAGTATTGAACAGGAAGTAGCGCACCACTAGTATTGACCAGGAAGTAGCGCACCACTAGTATTGACCAGGAAGTAGCGCACCACTAGTATTGACCAGGAAGTAGCGCTCCACTAGTATTGACCAGGAAGTAGCGCTCCACTAGTATTGACCAGGAAGTAGCGCTCCACTAGTATTGACCAGGAAGTAGCGCTCCACTAGTATTGACCAGGAAGTAGCGCTCCACTAGTATTGACCAGGAAGTAGCGCACCACCAGTATTGACCAGGAAGTAGCGCACCGCCAGTATTGACCAGGAAGTAGCGCACCGCCAGTATTGACCAGGAAGTAGCGCACCGCCATTATTGACCAGGAAGTAGCGCACCACTAGTATTGACCAGGAAGTAGCGCACCACTAGTATTGACCAGGAAGTAGCGCTCCGCCAGTATTGACCAGGAAGTAGCGCTCCACTAGTATTGACCAGGAAGTAGCGCACCGCCAGTATTGACCAGGAAGTAGCGCTCCACTAGTATTGACCAGGAAGTAGCGCACCGCCAGTATTGACCAGGAAGTAGCGCACCGCCAGTATTGACCAGGAAGTAGCGCACCGCCAGTATTGACCAGGAAGTAGCGCTCCACTAGTATTGACCAAGAAGTAGCGCTCCACTAGTATTGACCAGGAAGTAGCGCTCCACTAGTATTGACCAGGAAGTAGCGCTCCCCTAGTATTGACCAGGAAGTAGCGCACCGCCAGTATTGACCAGGAAGTAGCGCACCACTAGTATTGACCAGGAAGTAGCGCTCCCCTAGTATTGAACAGGAAGTAGCGCACCGCCAGTATTGAACAGGAAGTAGCGCACCGCCAGTATTGAACAGGAAGTAGCGCACCACTAGTATTGACCGGGAAGTAGCGATCCACTAGTATTGACCGGGAAGTAGCGCTCCACTAGTATTGACCGGGAAGTAGCGCTCCACTAGTATTGACCGGGAAGTAGCGCTCCACTAGTATTGACCGGGAAGTAGCGCTCCACTAGTATTGACCGGGAAGTAGCGATCCACTAGTATTGACCAGGAAGTAGCGCACCGCCAGTATTGACCAGGAAGTAGCGCACCGGCAGTATTGACCAGGAAGTAGCGCACCGCTAGTATTGACCAGGAAGTAGCGCACCGCCAGTATTGACCAGGAAGTAGCGCACCGCTAGTATTGACCAGGAAGTAGCGCACCGCTAGTATTGACCAGGAAGTAGCGCACCGCCAGTATTGACCAGGAAGTAGCGCACCGCTAGTATTGACCAGGAAGTAGCGCACCGCCAGTATTGACCAGGAAGTAGCGCTCCACTAGTATTTACCAGGAAGTAGCGCACCGCCAGTATTGACCAGGAAGTAGCGCACCGCCAGTATTGACCAGGAAGTAGCGCACCGCTAGTATTGACCAGGAAGTAGCGCACCGCCAGTATTGACCAGGAAGTAGCGCACCGCTAGTATTGACCAGGAAGTAGCGCACCGCCAGTATTGACCAGGAAGTAGCGCACCGCTAGTATTGACCAGGAAGTAGCGCACCGCCAGTATTGACCAGGAAGTAGCGCACCGAATAGGGTGCCATTTGGAATGCAAAAGTCTTTGGTGCTGCTCGTTTCCTGGTTTGGGAAGTCCGTATCACCCTTTGCTGCTAACATACGATATGATAACATTTATTTTGTAAACCGTTTAGGTAAATACCTTCTCTTAGCTACCTGCCCACGGATGTGTGTTCATCCTGTTAGTTGACTAACATCACTAATACGCCTCATGATGTCCTCCCGCGCTGCTGCATCCAGGCTGACCGTGCATCATCTTCCTATTCGTTGGCAGGTTTATATCATGTCTGTTGTACAGTCATGTATTCAAGCCGTTGAGCTTTTACTGATTTTAGGCGATCACCTTTGCTAAGGCATTGTGATTCACAGACCGTAGATCAGTTCTATGCTGTGAGTTTTTTTCCTCCAGTCAGTTTGTTTCTCAGAGTGTGATGTGTTGTTGTATTGTCTACTTTATTGTTCAGGGAAGGTGCAGTATGTGGACCATTTCAGCCACACCCGTTTCTGACAGGTGTATAAAATCGAGCACACAGCCATGCAATCGCCATAGACAAATATTGGCAGTAGAGCCTCTAGGTTTCTTCCTAGGTTCTGACCTTTTCTAGGTAGTTTTTCCTAGTCACTGTGCTTCTACACCTGCATTGCTTGCTGTTTGGGGTTTTAGGCTGGGTTTCTGTATAGCACTTTGAGATATCAGCTGATGTAAAAAGGGCTTTATAAATACATTTGATTGATTGATTGAATGGCCTTACTGAGGAGCTCAGTAAAAAAAAAATGTCAATATTTTTTCAAAGTGGCACCGTCATAGGATGCCTGTCTGTCTGTCTGTCTGTGGGTGGTTGTGACAAGAAAGGAGGGCAAGTTGACTCTGGACTCTGTCATAGAGAAAGAGGAAACATATCTAGAAGGTATAAATGTGATTTATATCATATAAACTCTTCATTATCGTGCTGATACTGTAGAATTGAAAGCAGCTGAATCTCAGACTGGCCTAAAGCTTTAGGCCATGACTCCGTCCTCCCAAAGACTGAACTGGTTCCCTTCTCTGATTTTTTTAAAGGAAATGACTGGTACACATTCCACATATAGTGCAAACTCCCTCTAGCTAGCCCCTGCCTCTACCAGTCCAATGCTTTTACATTTGTTTTGAAGTAGTGAACAAGTGTACATTTCAGGAGAAATTAGATTATTGGGACGCACCCGCTAAGTTTAGTTTCCCTAGCTTGTGAATATTGCGTCTGGTTAGATGTTAATATCCTCTGCCATCTTGATAAAAGAGACTGTTGTAACATGAGTGTCAGTTAGGAATTTTCCTCTTCAGGCCCAAATTTAGGAGGCTCCTCCTCTTCCTATGGTCTGGCCATTGATTGGCATGGAAATGAGGGCCTGTTTTTAGATGGAACAGAATGGATTGCCTCCCAGGCAGCTGTGTGCCAAATGGACTTAGCATGGCGTGATGATGTGGCAATACCGTATTGATCTCTCTAGCTCTCTCTCTCAATATCCATCTCTCTCTCTCTCTCTCTCTCTCTCTCTCTCTCTCTCTCTCTCTCTCTCTCTCTCTCTTCTCTCTCTCTCTCTCTAGTTCTCTCTCTCTCTCTCTAGTTCTCTCTCTCTAGTTCTCTCTCTCTAGTTCTCTCTCTCTCTCTCTCTCAAATTCCCTCTCGCTCTCTCTCTCTCTCTCAATATCCCTCTCTCTCTCTCTCTCTCAATATCCCTCTCGCTCGCTCTCTCTCTCTCTCTCTCTCTCTCTCTCTCTCTCTCTCTCTCTCTCTCTCTCTCAATATCTCTCTCTCTCTCTCTCTCAATATCCATCTCTCTCTCTCTCTCTCTCTCTCTCTCTCTTTCTCTCTCTCAATATCCATCTCTCTCTCTCTATCAATATCCATCCATCACTCTCTCTTTCTCTCTCTGTTATTTACCAGTGATGAATCCGAGTGCTTTAAACCCTGGACTTTCGAACCCAGCAGCATGATAAACACTGATCGAGTTCAGCTAATCAGTTCCCAGGTTAGAAAACTGCACCACACACTGGGAAGCTTTAAACAGCATGCAGTCTTCCTCCCTCTCAGCTGCTGACTGACTTACCATCCTGTTTAAAAGGTGCGGCCTCGCTCTCTCGCCCTATCCAGGATACCCAAATGAAAGTGATGATGATTCATGTTGTTGGTGTGTGTGTGACGGTTGCAGAGAGAGAGAGAAGAGCGCACTAGAGAGCGAAGCACCAATTAATTTGTACGTTTACATGCTAATGAATAGCGTGTAGCCGAGCAGGGAGCATCGTGGGATGTTGTCGGTACCCGTTGGCTTTGCTCTCTACAGATCTCTAGTGGTTGATTAGGAATGACCCAGACTGGCTGCTAGCTGCTAGGTGTAGGGTGATCAACCCACATTATCTCTGCCTACGCTAGGTAGTGTAGTCAGTGTAGGGTGATCTACCTACATTATCTCTGCCTACACTAGGTAGTGTAGTCTTTATATTCAGTGTAGGGTGATCTACCTACATTATCTCTGCCTACACTAGGTAGTGTAGTCTTTATAGTCAGTGTAGGGTGATCTACCTACATTATCTCTGCCTACACTAGGTAGTGTAGTCAGTGTAGTGTGATCTACCTACATTATCTCTGCCTACACTAGGTAGTGTAGTCTCTATAGTCAGTGTAGGGTGATCTACCTACATTATCTCTGCCTACACTAGGTAGTGTAGTCTCTATAGTCAGTGTAGGGTGATCTACCCACATTATCTCTGCCTACACTAGGTAGTGTAGTCTCTATAGTCAGTGTAGGGTGATCTACCTACATTATCTCTGCCTACATTAGGTAGTGTAGTCTTTATAGTCAGTGTAGGGTGATCTACCTACATTATCTCTGCCTACACTAGGTAGTGTAGTCAGTGTAGTGTGATCTACCTACATTATCTCTGCCTACACTAGGTAGTTTAGTCTCTATAGTCAGTGTAGGGTGATCTACCTACATTATCTCTGCCTACATTAGGTAGTGTAGTCTCTATAGTCAGTGTAGGGTGATCTACCTACATTATCTCTGCCTACACTAGGTAGTGTAGTCTCTATAGTCAGTGTAGGGTGATCTACCCACATTATCTCTGCCTACACTAGGTAGTGTAGTCTTTATAGTCAGTGTAGGGTGATCTACCTACATTATCTCTGCCTACACTAGGTAGTGTAGTCAGTGTAGGGTGATCTACCTACATTATCTCTGCCTACACTAGGTAGTGTAGTCTCTATAGTCAGTGTAGCGTGATCTACCTAGATTATCTCTGCCTACACTAGGTAGTGTAGTCTCTATAGTCAGTGTAGGGTGATCTACCTATATTATCTTTGCCTACACTAGGTAGTGTAGTCAGTGTAGGGTGATCTACCCACATTATCTCTGCCTACATTAGGTAGTGTAGTCTCTATAGTCAGTGTAGGGTGATCTACCCACATTATCTCAGCCTACATTAGGTAGTGTAGTCTTTATAGTCAGTGTAGGGTGATCTACCCACATTATCTCAGCCTACATTAGGTAGTGTAGTCTTTATAGTCAGTGTAGGGTGATCTACCTACATTATCTCTGCCTACACTAGGTAGTGTAGTCTTTATAGTCAGTGTAGGGTGATCTACCTACATTATCTCTGCCTACACTAGGTAGTGTAGTCTTTATAGTCAGTGTAGGGTGATCTACCCACATTATCTCAGCCTACATTAGGTAGTGTAGTCTTTATAGTCAGTGTAGGGTGATCTACCCACATTATCTCAGCCTACATTAGGTAGTGTAGTCTTTATAGTCAGTGTAGGGTGATCTACCTACATTATCTCTGCCTACACTAGGTAGTGTAGTCTCTATAGTCAGTGTAGGGTGATCTACCCACATTATCTCAGCCTACATTAGGTAGTGTAGTCTTTATAGTCAGTGTAGGGTGATCTACCCACATTATCTCAGCCTACATTAGGTAGTGTAGTCTCTATAGTCAGTGTAGGGTGATCTACCTACATTATCTCTGCCTACATTAGGTAGTGTAGTCTCTATAGTCAGTGTAGGGTGATCTACCTATATTATCTTTGCCTACACTAGGTAGTGTAGTCAGTGTAGGGTGATCTACCCACATTATCTCTGCCTACACTAGGTAGTGTAGTCTCTATAGTCAGTGTAGGGTGATCTACCTACATTATCTCTGCCTACATTAGGTAGTGTAGTCTCTATAGTCAGTGTAGGGTGATCTACCCACATTATCTCAGCCTACATTAGGTAGTGTAGTCTTTATAGTCAGTGTAGGGTGATCTACCCACATTATCTCAGCCTACATTAGGTAGTGTAGTCTTTATAGTCAGTGTAGGGTGATCTACCTACATTATCTCTGCCTACACTAGGTAGTGTAGTCTTTATAGTCAGTGTAGGGTGATCTACCTACATTATCTCTGCCTACACTAGGTAGTGTAGTCTTTATAGTCAGTGTAGGGTGATCTACCCACATTATCTCAGCCTACATTAGGTAGTGTAGTCTTTATAGTCAGTGTAGGGTGATCTACCCACATTATCTCAGCCTACATTAGGTAGTGTAGTCTTTATAGTCAGTGTAGGGTGATCTACCTACATTATCTCTGCCTACACTAGGTAGTGTAGTCTCTATAGTCAGTGTAGGGTGATCTACCCACATTATCTCAGCCTACATTAGGTAGTGTAGTCTTTATAGTCAGTGTAGGGTGATCTACCCACATTATCTCAGCCTACATTAGGTAGTGTAGTCTCTATAGTCAGTGTAGGGTGATCTACCTACATTATCTCTGCCTACACTAGGTAGTGTAGTCTCTATAGTCAGTGTAGGGTGATCTACCTACATTATCTCTGCCTACACTAGGTAGTGTAGTCTCTATAGTCAGTGTAGGGTGATCTACCCACATTATCTCAGCCTACATTAGGTAGTGTAGTCTCTATAGTCAGTGTAGGGTGATCTACCCACATTATCTCAGCCTACATTAGGTAGTGTAGTCTCTATAGTCAGTGTAGGGTGATCTACCCACATTATGTGGAAGTTTCCATCAGTACAAGTGTTAGTGGAGTTTGAGAAACATCTCTATATATTATATTCCACAGTTCAAGTGTCTCTTGGGTTTTGAGTTGATTCTGAAAAAGGGCCTTCTTCATGCACTCCGCATCACTCAGTCAGTTGGAATTCAGAGGAAAGTTGTCGCCGCACCACTTTTTCTTCCAGTAATGTTTTCTACTGGAGGACAGACTGACCTTTCCCGGGAGATGGCAGGCCTGACGCTATTGCCTCAATAAAAAAAAATGGAAATGGTTTTTAAAAGTGATCCCCGAATGCCGTGTGTGTTTCGGCCTTCCAGGTCCCTGGGAGAGACGAACGAGACAAGATGATATTTCACACGTTTCTAAACAGTAACTATGGGGTCATTTGCAGCTTCTAGCATAAGCTTAAATGTCAACCAACAAAGTCCTACAGCCATTGACTGGAATTGTGCGGAAGTGAGTTTAAATGTAACCAATCGGAGAATAAGTTGTCTGGAAAAGACCATTGACTGGAGTTGTGCTGAAGTGCCCAATATTAATGCTAGAAACTGACCACAAATCAAATGTTAAAGGTCACATGCGGATGTTAATGCGAGTGTAGTGAAATGCTTGTGCTTCTAGTTCCCGACAGTGCAACAATATCTAACAAGTCATATCTAACAATTCCACAACAACTACCTAATACACACAAATCTAAAGGGATGGAATTAGAATATGTACACATAAATATATGGATGAGCGATGACCGAGCGGCATAGGTAAGGTGGTATAAGATGCTATAAGATGCTATAAGATGCTATAAGATGCTATAAGATGCATTACTCAACTCATATGTATATATTGTAAGATATGTAAATGTTGTGTAAAGTGACGTTGTTTAAAGTGACTAGTGAGTCTCAATGTTGGCAGCAGTCTCTCTGAGTTAGTGATGGCTGTTGTAAGTCGCTCTGGATAAGAGCGTCTGCTAAATGACTTAAATGTAAATGTTTAACAGTCTGATGGCCTTGAGATAGAAGCTGTTTTTCAGTCTCTCGGTCCCAGCTTTGATGCACCTGTACTGACCTCTCCTTCTGGATGATAGCGGGGTGAACAGGCAGTGCTCGGGTGGTTGTTGTCCTTGATGATCTTTTTGGCCTTCCTGTGACATCGGGTGCTTTGAATAGGGCTGTGTCTCAAATGTCACGTTTCCCCCTATGGGCTCTGGTCAAAGTAGTGCACTATATAGGGAATAGGGTCCTGGTCTAAAGTAGTGCACTATATAGGGAATAGGGTCCTGGTCTAAAGTAGTGCCCTATATATAGGGAATAGGGTCCTGGTCTAAAGTAGTGCCCTATATATAGGGAATAGGGTTCTATATGGCTCTGGTCTAAAGTAGGGCCCTATGTATAGGGAATAGGGTTCTATAGGGCTCTGGTCTAAAGTAGGGCCCTATGTATAGGGAATAGGGTTCTATATGGCCCTGGTCTAAAGTAGTGCACTATATAGGGAATAGGGTGTCTTTTGGGATGCTACCTTAGAGTGGTGCACTCTCACTGGATGTGATGCATGTTACCTGTTGGGTCAAAGGTCAGTCCCGGGCTAAGCGCCGGGCCACAGTTGTGTTGCATCTAGAGATACCTCTCAAATGGCACCCTACTACTAATCCCTTTGTAGTGCACTACATTTGACCAGGGCACATAGTGCACGACTTTATTCCCTATGTAGGGAATGAACAGCCATTTGGAACACAGGTATGCTGTCCTGTAGAAGTAGAAGTGGAAGCATGTGTACCAACTATCCCATTGGAAACCTTGGCAGGAACTTCGTGCTGCTGCGGGTAAATTGATAGTTTCTCTGTTCGGCATAGTCGATCTGTTATTTTTATTTTTTTGCAGTCTTAAGTCTTTTCTGAAAAGTGCTGATCTCATCAATGATTCATTTCTAATCAAGGTTTTCACGTTTCTACCAAAAGATGAATAAAATGAAGAAGGTACAGGCGGTGTGGCGGCCTAGTCGAGGTTTACGTGGTGGAGTGTCGGCCTAGTCAAGGTTTCCGTGGCGGTGTGGCGGCCTAGTCAGGGTTTCCGTGGCGGTGTGTCGGCCTAGTCGAGGTTTACGTGGCGGTGTGGCGGCCTAGTCAAGGTTTCCGTGGCGGTGTGGCGGCCTAGTCAGGGTTTCCGTGGCGGTGTGGCGGCCTAGTCGAGGTTTACGTGGTGGAGTGTCGGCCTAGTCGAGGTTTCCGTGGTGGAGTGTCGGCCTAGTCGAGGTTTCCGTGGTGGAGTGTCGGCCTAGTCGAGGTTTACGTGGTGGAGTGTCGGCCTAGTCGAGGTTTCCGTGGTGGAGTGTCGGCCTAGTCGAGGTTTACGTGGTGGAGTGTCGGCCTAGTCGAGGTTTCCGTGGTGGAGTGTCGGCCTAGTCGAGGTTTCCGTGGTGGAGTGTCGGCCTAGTCGAGGTTTACGTGGTGGAGTGTCGGCCTAGTCGAGGTTTCCGTGGTGGAGTGTCGGCCTAGTCGAGGTTTCCGTGGTGGAGTGTCGGCCTAGTCGAGGTTTCCGTGGTGGAGTGTCGGCCTAGTCGAGGTTTCCGTGGTGGAGTGTCGGCCTAGTCGAGGTTTACGTGGTGGAGTGTCGGCCTAGTCGAGGTTTCCGTGGTGGAGTGTCGGCCTAGTCGAGGTTTCCGTGGTGGAGTGTCGGCCTAGTCGAGGTTTCCGTGGTGGAGTGTCGGCCTAGTCGAGGTTTACGTGGTGGAGTGTCGGCCTAGTCGAGGTTTCCGTGGTGCTGTGGCGGTCTAGTCAAGGTGCCGTGGCGGTCTAGTCGAGGCGCCGTGGCGGTCTAGTCGAGGCGCCGTGGCGGTCTAGTCGAGAGGCCGTGGCGGTCTAGTCGAGGCGCCGTGGCGGTCTAGTCGAGGCGCCGTGGCGGTCTAGTCGAGGCGCCGTGGCGGTCTAGTCGAGGCGCCGTGGCGGTCTAGTCGAGGCGCCGTGGCGGTCTAGTCGAGGTGCGGTCTAGTCGAGGCGCCGTGGCGGTCTAGTCGAGGCGCCGTGGCGGTCTAGTCGTGGCGCCGTGGCGGTCTAGTCGAGGCGCCGTGGCGGTCTAGTCGAGGTGCGGTCTAGTCGAGGCGCCGTGGCGGTCTAGTCGAGGCGCCGTGGCGGTCTAGTCGAGGCGCCGTGGCGGTCTAGTCGAGGCGCCGTGGCGGTCTAGTCGAGGCGCCGTGGCGGTCTAGTCGAGGCGCCGTGGCGGTCGAGGCGCCGTGGCGGTCGAGTCGAGGCGCCGTGGCGGTCTAGTCGTGGCGCCGTGGCGGTCTAGTCGAGGCGCCGTGGCGGTCTAGTCGTGGCGCCGTGGCGGTCTAGTCGAGAGGCCGTGGCGGTCTAGTCGTGGCGCCGTGGCGGTCTAGTCGAGGCGCCGTGGCGGTCTAGTCGAGGCGCCGTGGCGGTCTAGTCGAGGCGCCGTGGCGGTCTAGTCGAGGCGCCGTGGCGGTCTAGTCGAGGCGCCGTGGCGGTCGAGGCGCCGTGGCGGTCGAGGCGCCGTGGCGGTCTAGTCGAGGCGCCGTGGCGGTCTAGTCGAGGCGCCGTGGCGGTCTAGTCGAGGCGCCGTGGCGGTCTAGTCGATAGGCCGTGGCGGTCTAGTCGAGGCGCCGTGGCGGTCTAGTCGAGGCGCCGTGGCGGTCTAGTCGAGGCGCCGTGGCGGTCTAGTCGAGGCGCCGTGGCGGTCTAGTCGAGGCGCCGTGGCGGTCTAGTCGAGGCGCCGTGGCGGTCTAGTCGAGGCGCCGTGGCGGTCTAGTCGTGGTGCCCGTGGCTGTCCCAACAGGATCTTTATTGATTTTAGAATATGGTACTTCAGAGAGAAATCATGACAGTGTGTTTTCACCAACAGTTTGTGTTCATTTAGTATTTATATTTAACTGGTTCAGATCAAACTGATCTCTTGAATGGGTTCATCTTTCCTAATTCCCCTTCGAATTTTTAAAAACACAGAACTCAATCGGAGCAGCTTTTCCTGTTAGATTTGTGTTTCTCCATCTCTGAATTCCTGTATTATGAAGCTATTGGCAGAAAGGAGCACATTCACCCCATTAATCATTGAAGAAAAAAACAAAACAACGGAAAACCATGTACCTGGCGTTCATATCAAGCCTTTAGTGACAGACCTGAGTAGTAACGCATGATGAATAGCCAAGCAGTGGAGAGAGAGAGACCGAGAGAGCAAGCCTCTCCCAGTCCAACAATGCTTTTCTTCATTCCCCCTCGCCGCCCTCCTCTCCCCCTCTCTTCACCCCTCCTCTCCCCCTACAACCCCCCAACCCCTCCCCTCCCCCTCTCTTCACCCCTCCCCCCCTCTCTTCACTCCCCCTCTCTTCACCCCTCCCCATTGGGCAAAGAAGACCCTTTTAAAGTTCAGTTCTTGTCCATCAAGGTAGATCATGGCAGGGCCTCAGTGTTGGAGGCTCCATCCTTGTTACACACACACACACACACACACACACACACACACACACACACACACACACACACACACACACACACACACACACACACACACACACACACACACACACACACACACACACACACACACAGACAGACCTCCTCCCTTGTTATTAAGTGTTGAAGTGGGGGTCTGGTTTCCACATGGTCCCGTAGAGAATGTCAACCCTTGTTCACAGATCAAAGAGAACTCCGTAGGAGGATACAGTATCTGTAACAGGAAGAGCCTCAACACATTCTTTACTTCAGCTCGGTCTCAGCCAGGTGAAAGCGGAAACCAATCTGCCCGCTAAAGCTCGACCGCAAGTTGTAATTCAGACCAGTGACTTTGAGCTTTTAGTGATTGCTCCAACCTCCTTCTCCTCGAAGTCGAGGAATGGTTGACAGTCTGATTTTTTTCTTCTTCCATGGCTGTGTCCCAAACGGCACCCTATTCCTTTTATATATTTAGTGCACTACTTTGGACCAGAAGTAGGTCACTGTCTAGGGAATAAGGTGCCGTTTGGGACATACAGAACCTACTCTGGGCCGGAAGAGAACTTTAGACAAGCCCACCGTGGGAAAGGAGAGCGGTGAGACTGGAATTCCATAAAACACAGCTACTATTTGCACATCAACCGTCTCCCGCCGCGTTGAGAGGCGTCGGCCTTCTCCTGCCGCGTAGAGAGGCGTCGGCCTTCTCCTGCCGCGTAGAGAGGCGTCGGCCTTCTCCTGCCGCGTTGAGAGGCGTCGGCCTTCTCCTGCCGCGTTGAGAGGCGTCGGCCTTCTCCTGCCGCGTTGAGAGGCGTCGGCCTTCTCCTGCCGCGTTGAGAGACGTCGGCCTTCTCCTGCCGTGTTGAGAGGCGTCGGCCTTCTCCTGCCGCGTTGAGAGACGTCGGCCTTCTCCTGCCGCGTTGAGAGGCGTCGGCCTTCTCCTGCCGCGTTGAGAGGCGTCGGCCTTCTCCTGCCGCGTTGAGAGACGTCGGCCTTCTCCAGCCGCGTTGAGAGGCGCCGGCCTTCTCCAGCCGCGTTGAGAGGCGCCGGCCTTCTCCTGACGCGTTGAGAGGCGCCGGCCTTCTCCAGCCGCGTTGAGAGGTGTCGGCCTTCTCCTGACGCGTTGAGAGGCGTCGGCCTTCTCCTGACGCGTTGAGAGGCGTCGGACTTCTCCTGCCGTGTTGAGAGGCGTCGGCCTTCTCCTGCCGCGTAGAAAGGCGTCGGCCTTCTCCTGACGCGTTGAGAGGCGCCGGCCTTCTCCAGCCGCGTTGAGAGGCGTCGGCCTTCTCCTGCCGCGTTGAGAGGCGTCGGCCTTCTCCTGCCGCGTTGAGAGGCGTCGGCCTTCTCCTGCCGCGTTGAGAGGCGTCGGCCTTCTCCTGCCGCGTTGAGAGGCGTCGGCCTTCTCCTGCCGCGTTGAGGCGTCGGCCTGCCGCGTTGCTTTTAACAAGGCACACCTGTTTAATTGAAATGCATTCCAGGTGACTACCCCATGAAGCTGGTTGAGAGAATGCCAAGTGTGTGCAAAGCTGTCATCAAGGCAAAGGGTGACTATTTGAAGAATCTCAAATATAAAATATATTTTGATTTAACACTTTGTTGGTTACTACATGATTCCATATATGGTATTTCATAGTTTTGATGTCTTCACTATTATTCTACAATGTAGAAAATAGTAAAAATAATGAAAAACCCTTGAGTAGGTGTTCTAAAACTTTGGACCGGTAGTGTACATACAAGGTATCTTGCGTATAAATAATCACCTTTTTGACCGCTATCATATCGACACTTAATTTCATTGTTATGCCATTATTGCTTTTTCGTGTTGAATTTCACTATTTATAGTGATGTTTAGGCTACTGATGTTTTCATCATTTGACCGCACGTTTTTCCTGACCGTGCGTCTTGTTTTTAATTTTTTCGTTCTAAACGTAATTTGTTAGCGTGTTCTAAAGGCACTCCACAAAAACAAAATGTTTTTATTTAGTACTTGAATGTCTCTATGTTTTTACATATAACAGTAACATAAACTAGTGCAAAACGGTATTGTTATTAGAAATAAAACCTTATTCCGTTACCTTTTAACACAACCAAATGTATTATTTTTGCAATAACATATATGAAATGTGTTAATGACACTGTTAGAATGTTGCAGTCAGAATGACAGCTCATTAGCTTAAAGGGGGGCGGGTCCCTGGAAGCCTTGCAGTTCTAGTGTTAAGGAAGGAAGGAAGGAAGGAAGGTAGGATGCATTACTGTAGTATTTGAACAGGTCCCTGTACTGCTTATCCACTGGTACAGTATTCACCCCCCGCTCCCCCTCCCTGTTTTTTCCCACATTGTTTTGTTACAAAGTGGGATTAAAATGCATATAATTTATTTTTATCTACACCAAATACATAATGTCAAAATGAAAAAAGAGGTGCTTGCTTAGGCCCCTCCTGTACTCCCTGTTCAACCGCGACTGCCTGGCCAAGCACGACTCCAACACCATCATTACGTTTTCATGACGACACAACAGTGGTTACTGATCACCGACAACGATGAGACAGCCTATACAAGGAGGAGGTCCTGGCAGTGTGGCGTCAGGACAACCTCTCCCTCAACGTGAACAAGACAAAGGAGCTGATCATGGACTCCAGGAAAAGGGTGTGCTTGACATCGGCAAGCACTGAAGGAGTTTCAGGATACAGATAATCAGAATGGAGCTAAGGACTGGCAAAATTCTAGAGGAAAACCTGCATGTCTGCTTTACACCCAGACACTGTGAGATGAATTCACCTTTCAGCAGGACAATAACCAAGAATACAAGGAGAAATCTACACTGATGTTACTAACCAAGAAGACGGTGAATGTTCCTGAGTGGCCACGTTACAATGTTGACTTAAAGAATGGCTGTCTAGCCGTGATCCCCAACATCTGGACAGAGCTTAAAGAATAAAGGGCAAATAATGTACAATCCAGGTGTGGAACGCTCTAAGAGCCTGACCTAATAAGACTCACAGCTGTAATCGTGACCTGTAAGGTGATTCTAACATGTATTGACTCTGGTGAATACTTATCTAAACAAGGTATAGTAGTGTTTTATTGTTCATTCATCTTTTTAAAAATATTATTTTTCTTTACAGATTTTGATTTATTCTTTTTTTTGTTTTAATTGTATATTGACAAATAAAATGACAAATCCATTTGAATCCCACTTTTAACACAATAAAATGTGTAGAAATCCAATGGGGGTTGAATAGTTATGATCGGGACTGTAGGTGTTTTCTGAGAGGCTGTAGTTAGGAATATTCATGTTCCATCGTGGTCAGACGGAAGCACACCGCAGCCGCTCCAGACGAAGGGCAAAGACTTCTGACGTGAGCCTGCGTTTTTTTCTCTCTTTCTAAACATAGCACATCTAGTCTGTCTGTGGGGGAGAAGACCTTGGTGCTTTCCTCTCTTTTTGTCTTTTCCCTCCATCTTATCAGGTGTTGCTAGCTGTAGATGCCACACACTATCTGTATGATGCAGAGGCACAGGTCTGTAATAAGGACTTCTCTAATATGGAGCTTAGCCTGTAGCGTGAAGGCCCACCTGAACCGCTGTGATAATTGCTTTGAGAAAATGAGGGAAAGAGAAGGATGAGAGCATTGTGTGTGTGTGTTCGTGCTCTTTTCAATTATGTTAAATGTACGTCCGCATCACAGATAACGTGTGTTGTTGGTGCTTGTGTGCTGTGCGTTCAGTACTGTTTCATAAGGTGTTCATTGTGACTGGTGTTACTGTGTGTTCAGTACTGTTTCATAAGGTGTGCATTGTGACTGGTGTTACTGTGCGTCACCATGCGTGGGTGTTTTTTGATTTTACATTCTCTGCTCAGGCTTGTTGAGCGGCATCAGTCAGTGGTCAGAGCAGATGAACGATGCCTTGTTGAGCAGCGTCAGTCAGTGGTCAGAGCAGATGAATGAAGCCTTGTTGAGCAGCGTCAGAGCAGATGAATGATGCCTTTTTGAGCAGCGTCAGAGCAGATGAATGATGCCTTGTTGAGCAGCGTCAGAGCTAGGGTTGCAAAGGGATGGAAACTTTCCAGGAAATCTCCTTAAATATTCCATGGGAAGCTAAGCCTGGGAATTTAGCTTAAATTCATCAAAAAAATGTTAGCTTATAACAGTGAACCTTTTTTTTGTGGGATACACATAAGGCAATTCTTGGTCTTGTGACATATTTTGGTTAAACTATTCCCAATTCAATGGAATAGTAACCCTCTGCATGCACAGTGCATTCTCCCATCACATGTACAGCTGATTCTCAAGATCTTGCACACTAATGAGATGCTATTGAGCCCAAACTACTACACTGTCTGAGCCAAGGACTGACTACATGCTTTCTGGTAAGATTTGATTACAATACTGGGTGGTGTGAATATATTTTTATATGACATACATGTTTTTTTTGTTAACTAGTAAATAGTAGCCTACAGCAAAGTGTGTTTAAATAATTTCTAACTTGTTAACAATTTCTGCTGGTTAGTTTTTGCTACCATGTGGGTTTTAGCTTGCTTGAGCCTGCTAACTGAGGAGTGTTAATTCACCTGTTTCCATACATGTTTGATTTTAAAACATTTATCTTACAAAGGAGTTGTTTAATCTAACTGCTTAAAACCTGTTATGGCTGCAAGCCCGACACCGGTACACTTATGACAACATCCAGCTCAAGTGCAGGGCGCGAAATTCAAAATCTATTTAAAAAAAATATTTAACTTTCACACATTAACAAGTCCAATACAGCATTTGAAAGATAAACATCTTGTGAATCCAGCCAACATGTCCAATTTTTAAAATGTTTTACAGCGAAAACACCACGTATATTTATGTTAGCTCACCACCAAATACAAAAGACAGACAGACATTTTTCACAGCAACGGTAGCATGCAGGTAGCATGCACAAAGCCAACCTAACTAACCTAGAACCAACCTAAATAACCTAGAAAAAACTCCCTCAGATGACAGTCCTATAACATGTTACACAATAAATCTATGTTTTGTTCGAAAAATGTGCATATTTGAGCTATAAATCAGTTTTACATTACTGCTACCATCATAGCTACCATCATAGCTACAGTCAGAAATCGCACGGGAGTAGCCAGAGTAAATACAGACACCAACGTCAACTACCTAATTACTCATCATAAAACATTTCAGAAAAATATATGGTGGATAGCTAATGAAAGACAAATATCTTGTGAATACAGACAATATTTCCGATTTTTTTAAGTGTTTTACAGCGAAAACACAATATATCGTTATATTAGCTTACTACAATAGCTAACACACAGCAGCATTGATTCAAGGCAAACGGTAGCGATAGCACAGTTCGACAGATATATGAAATAGCATCCCAAATTGGGTCCTTATCTTTGTTGATCTTCCATCAGAATGTTGTACAAGGGGTCCTTTGTTCAGAACCGTCTTTGTTTGGATCCAGAACGAACTATTTCCCTCTTGAATTAGCAAGCACACTGGCCGTGCGGCGCTAACCTCTCCTTCTTGAACAAATTACGTCTAAAGTCACGAATAAATTTCAATAATATAATTAGACTATATTGAAAAAACATACTTTAGGATGATATTGTGACATGTATCAAATAAAATCGAAGCCGGAGATCATATTCACCTATAACGACGGTTTTCCAGGAGGCGATTCCAGGTCCAACTTCGCGCCTTCGGAAAAAAAAATAATGGCGGACCTCTCACTCCAAGAGGGTGTATTCAATCCCAGAACAAGATAATCAAGTCATTTCTGCTCTCACTTCCGCTTGACACCCAGGGGAAGGTGTATGACGTGTTTCTATAGTCCCAAGTGACATGCCCTTTTATAGACAAGCTCTTGAAGAGAGACCTCGCTTTTGGAAATCTCACTTCCGGATAGGAAATGGGCTGTAAAAAGAGTTCTGTTTCACTTAGAGAAATAATTCAAACGGTTTTAGAAACTAGAGAGTGTTTTCTATCCAATAGTAATAATAATATGCATATTGTACGAGCAAGAATTGAGTACGAGGCCGTTTGAAAATGGGCACCTCTTTCCAGTTACTCAATACGCCCCCTGCAGCCATAACAAGTTAACTATTGATCTGTACATGGAATTGTATTTGGTTTTTTACAACAAAATATTATCTTTACAGGAAAATGCCACGGGCACTATCTGATGTGTGGAGACATTTCACTGCAGCTAATGTAGAAGGAAAAGCTGTGTACATTTGCAAATACTGTCCCCAATCATATGTGAAGAATGCAACAAAGATGCCGAACCATCTGGCCAAGTGCATAAAGTTCCCTCTGCACTCACAACAAGCAACCTCTGACAAAAGTCCCTCGACTTCTATTTGAGGTGAAAATGATGAATCAGACATCTTATTGACAGCAACAGCTCATGGTCAGTGAGAAGAATAAGAGCACTACATTGAAGCTGCCCAGCAACACCCGTTGGGATGGTGTTGTCATCATGTTTGACAGTCTCCTGGAGGGGAAGGAGTCTCTCCAAGAAATGGACATATCACAGTCTGCCGATATGGACAGCCCCATCAATAGGATCCTCCTGTTAAGCAGCCTGAAACTCCTGAAACCTATAGCAGTAGCCATTGCATGGATTTAGGGAGACAATTGCCATCCTGTCTGATGTTCAGACTCTTGCAGATGTAAGAGAAGAAATCCGTACTGCCCTACCCACTTCACTGCTTGTTGCTCCAAGCAGAGGAAACTGCAGTTCTGAAATACTTCAAAAAGCATGAAGACTTCTGTCTGAAGCCCATACACGTTCCAGCGTACATGTTGGACCCCAAGTATGCTGGCAAGAGCATCCTGTCTGGTGCAGAGATCAACAAGGCCTATGGTGTCATCACTACCGTGTCTCGCCACCTTGGCCTGGATGAGGGCAAGGTTCTTGGCAGTCTGGTAAAGTACACTTCCAAGCAAGGGCTTTGGGATGGAGATGCAATATTGTTGTGCAAACATATCTCATCAGCCACCTGGTGGAAGGGGCTTTGTGGATCTGAGGCTCTTTCCCCTGTTGCCTCCATCATCCTCCAAATAACCTTTCTAGGACACACGTTCCGCTAGCGGAACCCCCCCCCCCCCACAACATTCCGCTGAAAAGGCAGCGCGGGAAATTCAAGAATATTTATTTTAAATATGTAGCTTTCACACATTAACAAGTCCAATACAGCAAATGAAAGATAAACATCTTGTTAATCTACCCATCGTGTCCGATTAAAAAAAAAATGCTTTACAGCGAAAACACAACATATGATTATGTTAGATCACCACCAAGTTCAAAAAACACACAGCCATTTTCCCAGCCAAAGATAGGAGTCACAGAAATAGAGATAAAATTAATCACTAACCTTTGATGATCTTCATCAGATGACACTCATAGGACATCATGTTACACAATACATGTATTTTTTGTTCGATAATGTGCATATTTATATCCAAAAACCTTAGTTTACATTGGCGCCATGTTCAGAAATGCCTCCAGAGTGTCACGTCTAATAACAGAAATACTCATCATACACTTTGATGAAAGATACATGTTTTACATAGAATTAAAGATACACTTGTTCTTAATGCAACCGCTGTGTCAGATTTTTTTTTAAACTTTACGGAAAAAGCACACCATGCAATAATCTGAGACAGCGCTCAGATAAAAACAACATTTCTCCGCCATGTTAGAGTCAACAGAAATACGAAATTACATCATAAATATTCTCTTAACTTTGATAATCTTCATCAGAATGCACTCCCAGGAATCCTAGTTCGACAATAAATTGTTGTTTTGTTCGATAATGTCAATTATTTATGTCCAAGTAGCTACTTTTGCTAGCGCGTTTAGTACACATATCCAAACGCTCGTGCAAGTCACGCATAACGTCGGACGAAAACTTCAAAAAGTTATGTCACAGGTCGAATAAACTTGTCAAACTAAGTAGAGAATCAATCTTCAGGATGTTGTTATCATATATATCCAATAACGTTCCAACCGGCGCATTCCTTCGTGTCTGTATAAGTTATGGAACGCAAGGCGATATCATGAGGAATGCGCATGACCAGGAACTGGCAATCTGCCCGACCACTGACTCATTCCCCTCTCATCCGGCCCCACAACACAGTATAAACTTCATTCAACGTTCTACCAACTGTTGACATCTAGTGGACGGCGTAGGAAGTGCAAACAAATCCATATCTTCCTGGGATTTGAATAGGCAATGAGTTGAAAAACAACCAGCATCAGAATTTCCACTTCCTGTTTGGAAGTTTGCCTGCCATATGAGTTCTGTTATACTCACAGACATAATTCAAACAGTTTTAGAAACTTCAGAGTGTTTTCTATCCGCTAGTAATAATAATATGCATATATTAGCATCTGGGACAGAGTAGGAGGTAGTTCAATTTGGGCATGCTATTCCTCCAAAGTGAAAATGCTGTCCCCTATCCCTAAAAAGTTAATAAATGTTCATTGGCCCTGATGACTCTGATCATTGAACAACTTAAAAAGGATTTTACAGAGATCGCAACCTCAATTGAAAATTCACAGCAAGCCCTACAAGACGAGCTTAATGACCCTATCGAACTGGAGGATCTCATTAAGAGTAACACTGAGCTTCAGACTAAGATTACGACCGACCTGGAGAGGAAAATCAAGAAGTATAAACGCGATTTGGAAGAGAAGAACAACGGATTAATAACGGTGATATTTGAAAGTTGTTGCTATTTTCCGAGTTGGATGATCAATCTTTGAAAACATCAGGTAGGTTTTCTGCAACACTTGTACGAATTAATTTCTAGCTGTTTGATATGATTATCAGTTTTTCGTACTGCAGTTTCTATCCACAACTTTCAGTGTTAGCTAACTAGTGGCTAGCTTGCAAACGTTAGCTAGCTACCTACGGTACTGCCCCAGTATCCAAATATATTTATAGGTTACCCTTCTTGTCTGGCGAGGTTCTGAGCACAAGAATCCACAAAACCCGGAAGAGACAAACCGATGACAGACGCAGAGTTCCTCTGTCAGACCAACTATCCACAGACAGCGATAACTCTGGCTCCTCTACCAATGGTGAGCGTTTTTTCATCAGCTCACTTCAGTGTTCCCAATTATCCAGATCTATTCAAGTTTTTTTCTGTAATCTGAGATTGCGTGAGTTATTTGATAAGAGTGAAATTTACATGACTCCAACTTGAAATGTCATCCTCGGTGAGATGTATACATAGGTCTACCACGCTAATCAATAGACTTACCTGTCCTACTGTGAGTCAAGGAGGAGATGGAGCCACTAATCCAGCTGAGGAACCTGAGAACTCTTGAGAGAACCACATTTTTAGAGCAAAAACTTCAGTTGTACTTCCTCCCAAACGCAACGCGTCCATAGAAGCTTTCTGTAGAATTGTTGAAAATGATGTAGGTGACCTACTGAAAGACAACCTGAGTAGAGACGAGAGAATGGCTCATAAGGACTTACAGTCAGATCCTTCCATTATCATAAAGAAATGTGACAAAGGAGGAGGAATTTGTTTACAAAACAAATGTGACTATGTGAATGAATGTCGCCGACAACTATCTGAAAGGTGACTTCTATCACAAACTGAATTATAACCCTACCCTACAATTCCAGCATAATATCTCATCCACAGTGGAAAGCTGTTTGGAATCCGGACAAATCACTAAACGAGAAGTTGAATTTCTATGTGTGAAATTTCCTAAGATACCAACTTTCTATACAGTCGCTAAAGTACACAAACAAGTGTCTCCTCCTCCAGGTAGACCCATGGTAGCAACAATCGACTCTGTGACATCCAATATTTCTACATTTGTGGATTACCACATTAAACGGCTGGCTGAGAATCTCCCATCTTATGTCAAAGACACTAGTCACATGATCTCATTGATAGAGGGCTTAGGAAGGATGCCAGAGGGCTCCCTGCTGGCCACGTTTGATGTGGAGAGCTTGTACACTAACATCCCACACACCGGAGGCTTGCAGGCGCTGCAACACTTCCTCCAGCAGAGAGACTCTACCCTTGCTCCATCCAATGATCGCATCTTACAACTCACTGAACTGGTATTATCCCATAACTACTTTGTCTTTGAGTCAGACTTTTTCCTTCGGGGTGTCGCCATGGCTCCCCTTTCCCCCCCCAACAATGCAAACCTGTATGTGGGACCATTTGAAACAGCACTCCTTTACAAAACAGAGACACACCCCTTACTTTCTAAAATCCTCGTATGGAAGAGATACATAGATGATGTCTTTGTGCTCTGGGACGGAAGTCAGCAGGAACTAAATTAATTCCAAACTCTACTAAACGAGAGCTCTCAATACCTCAAATTCACCATGCAGACTGATGAGAGAGAAATAAACTACCTGGACTGATGGATCATCAAAGAGAATGATGCATTACACACAGACTTATACACAAGGCCCACAGACATAGTATGCATAGTATGCAGGATAGTATGCATCCCCTCCCCCTCAGGAATGATCTGCCATATAGCCAGTTATGCAGGGTTAAAGAATCTGTGGCCACCAGAAAGATTTTGACAGCAATGCTAAAAAAAATGACAGATAAATTGAAAATGAGAGGCTACAAGGACAAAACTCTTGATGCTGCAATGATGAAAATATCTAAAAATCCAGGAGAGGAATTACTAAAAACTCAACCAAAGAAGAAAAACAATGCAACAGTATTTTTGCACTAAGTACACCCAAGTGTTCAGAGAAAATGAAAGCAATCCTGAAAAAGCACTGGCATATTCTGCAATCAGACCAAAAAAACAATTGCACACCTTTTCAAGGAACCTCCACTGGTGGTCTACAAGCGTGGTCGCAATATTGGAGATAGCTTGGTGAGATCTGACCTCCCCCCTGAGCCAATCAGACACTCTTGACACCTATTCCAAATGGGAACTACAAAATGTGGCTCATGCGCACAGTGCAAATAGCACTATTAAAAACGTCTTTCTTCAGACACCCACATACAGGTCGAAAGATCCCTGTTAGGGGTATCATCTCATGCAAGACCAAGGGAGTAATCTGTCTCATCACCTGTTCATGTGGGAAAGTCTACGTAGGACAAACGGAAAGACGATTAAAACAACACATAGCTGAACACCGCAGCTCAATCAGGTGTAAGATCATTGACTATCCAGTAGCAGCTCACTTTGTTGAAGCTAAACATCCTATCTCCTCCCTCAAATACACAGGTATTGAGCATATTGCTACACCAAGGAGAGGAGGTAACATGGAGATCCTACTACTACAAAGGGAGATAGGATATCCTGTCTAAAAACATTGACCCCTAGTGGTCTGAATATTGACTTTGATCTCAGGCACTTCTTATGAACAAATCTATCTTTTATGAACAAGTCTTAAATTGATATATTCTTGCTACAGCTTATTAGCGTAAACCTAATATGTTCCCCCTGTTGATGATGCTCAGTAGACATTAAGGTTGAACCAAAAGATTATATGAAATGAAATACGAAACAATTAAATATGTGAAATTAAATTGAACAATAATTCATTTTGGAAGTAAGAGTGCAGGTTGTTATTGGGAGCCACTGGAGACTAGTAAGGATGTACAGTTGAAGTCGGAAGTTTACATACACCTTAGCCAAATACATTTAAACTCAGTTTTTCCACAAATCCTGACATTTAATCCTAGTAAAAATTCCTCGTCTTAGGTCAGTTAGGATCACCACTTTATTTTAAGAATGTGAAATGTCAGAATAATAAGAGAGAATTATTTATTTCAGCTTTTATTTCTTTCATCACATTCCCAGTGGGTCAGAAGTTTACATACACTCAATTAGTATTTGGTAGCATTGCCTTTTTAAATTGCTTAACTTGGGTCAAACGTTTCAGGTAGCCTTCCACAATAAGTTGGGTGAATTTTGGCCCTCTCCTCCTGAAAGAGCTGGTGTAACTGAGTCAGGTTTGTAGGCCTCCTTGCTCGCACAGGCTTTTTCAGTTCTGCCCACAAATGTTCTATATGATTGAGGTCAGGGCTTTGTGATGGCCACTCCAATACCTTGACTTTGTTGTCCTTAAGCCATTTTGCCACAACTTTGGAAGTATGCTTGGGGTCATTGTCCATTTTGAAGACCCATTTGCGACCAAGCTTTAACTTCTTGACTGATGTCTTGAGATGTTGCTTCAATATATCCACATAATTTTCCTGCTTCATGATGCCATCTATTTTGTGAAGTACACCAGTCCCTCCTGCAGCAAAGCACCCCCATAACATGATGCTGCCACCCCCGTGCTTCACGGTTGGGATGGTGATCTTCGGCTTGCAAGCCTCCCCCTTTTTCCTGCTAACACAACGATGGTCATTATGGCCAATCAGTTCTATTTTTGTTTCATCAGACCAGAGGACATTTCTCCAAAATGTACTATCTTTGTCCCCATGTGCAGTTGCAAACCGTAGTCTGGCTTTTTTATGGGGGTTTTGGAGCAGTGGCTTCTTCCTTGCTGAGCGGCCTTTCAGGTTATGCCAATATAGGACTTGTTTTACTGTGGATATAAATAATTTCGTACCTGTTTCCTTCCTGCATCTTCACAAGGTCCTTTGCTGTTGTTCTGGGATTGATTTGCACTTTTCGCACCAAAGTACGTTCATCTCTAGGAGACAGAATGCGTCTCCTTCCTGAGCGGTATGACGGCTGCGTGGTCCCATGGTGTTTATACTTGCGTACTATTGTTTGTACAGATGAACGTGGTACCTTCAGGCGTTTGGAAATTGCTCCCAAGGATGAACCAGACTTGTGGAGGTCTACAATTAGATATTTTTTTTCTCTCTTAGCTTTCATTTGACACCAAATTTTATGTGCTCCTATAAACTTCACATGCTGGTGCTCATGGTTCGTTTTTCCATGGCAATTACCCAGTGTGATGTGGTATCAAGCTCTGCATGCCGTGGTGTGTCACAACGCCCACTCTGTAAAACAGAGTGTAACTGCTCCGGGCCAAATTAGAGACCAGAAGGTTAGATGTCTTGTTCCTGGACTGGAACGTCTCTCTCAGCCCAAGAAACAAACTGAAGACTGGGAAACGAGTAAAAAAAGAAGACAATAATTGAAAAATAGAACAAAATAGTGGATGGGGGGGGGGGGGGGGGGGGATAGTTTTCCCTCTGAGGGCTAAATATAATAAAGATTTTTTTGTTTTGCTAAATGTGTCACCGGGGAAGTCCTATAAGCTTATGCCTTAAACCGAGTGCTGAATACTGGACCTATTACCTTCTGTCTGTCTCTTGTCTCTCTCTCTTTTGTTTTCACTTGATGTGGCATTCCTCATTCCTGAGATCCAGAGTGGCGCTGTGGTCTAAAGCACTGCATCTCAGTGCTTTTCCCCAGGTCGTTGCTGTAAATAAGAATGTGTTCTCAGTTAACTTACCTGGTAAAATATGGGTAAATATTTTTTTTAAATTGTGTCACTACAGAACCTGGTTCGATCCCGGGCTGGATCACAACCAGCCGTGATCGTGAGTACATAGGGACTCACCATCACAATTGGCCCAGTGTTGCCTGGGTTAGGGGAGGGTTTGACCTGGAGTAGGGCCGTCATTGTAAATAAGAACTTGTTCTTAACTGACTTGCCTAGTTAAATAAATACATTCCTCTGAGCTTGTCAACTGAGGGCCTTGATTGTGTCTGAAAGTTTATTTACAATTTCATGGCGTCGGCCTTAGCCTTGTTTTTTACACCGTAGTTGTAAAGTGAACTTTGTTTTATTACAGAATAGTGGTTTTGGCAGGAGATGCATATCTTTGTTAGACAAAGGAAATGTGATCTTTACTGGGGGTTTTTTAGGTCAAAAGTCGAGAATCTCTTCTGTAGCCTCTGAAGGGATTTATCATTTATGTTGAGGGTAATTCCTACATTGGATATAATACATTTCTTGGTCTTTTTTTCAAACTTTTTATCTATTTATCTAATATGATGATACAAAATAAGGTGTACAGCTCGGTTCATAGTTTTGACTGTGCTCTGTGGAGATGGGTCAGTACAGTATAATGCTGACAGTAAGGGTGTTTTTCAGTTCTAAACATATATATATATATTTTTTTGACCATATATGAAGTGATCCATTGAACCCTTTCTGGTTCTAGCCTGAATAGCATAATTTCTTCCAGCAGTGTACAAATAATTTAGGATTCCATGATCTGTTTTATAAAGGTGTTCTACTGTTCCGAGGGCTAACTCTATTCACTCACTGGATTATATAATAATACATTTTTGTTCTGTTCTGTCCTTCTCCAGGCCTGATGGAGCTGGGCACTCGACGAGCGCTGACCACTGAGGAACACCCACCACAATCTGCCTCCCACTGCCAACCTTGAAGGGAGGGACCCCTCTGCTTCTTCCCCCCCCCCCTTTCCCCTTCCCTTCTCCCCTCCTCCTCCACTCCAACACTATCTCCTCTGGTACACCTCCATCCTCGCCCCTCCGTGGTCCTGAGATGGTGATGATGGGGAAGCTGAAGCAGAACCTGCTGGTGGCCTGTCTGGTCATCAGCTCAGTCACAGTCTTCTACTTGGGTCGTCACGCCATGGAGTGTCACCACCGCATCGAGGAGCGCAGCAGCCAGCCTGGGGACCAAGGGGTTCTGGGGGGCCTTCAGGGGCCGGGAGGGGTCCTCCTGGGCGGCTCGTTGGGCTCCTCCGCCATCCTGCGGGGCTCCAGACCCGGGGGCCATAACCTCTCCGTTCCATTCGTCTACAACAAGGACATGCCCCTAGTGTTCATTGGAGGGGTTCCCAGGAGTGGGACAACGTTGATGAGAGCCATGCTTGATGCTCACCCTGAGGTTCGGTGTGGAGAGGAGACCAGGGTTATTCCACGTATCCTGGCCATGAAACAGATGTGGTCGCGGTCGGGGAGGGAGAAGATGCGTCTGGACGAGGCCGGGGTGACGGACGAGGTCCTGGACGCTGCCATGCAGGCCTTCCTCCTAGAGATCATTGTGAAGCACGGCGAGCCCGCCAACTTCCTCTGTAACAAGGACCCCTTCGCTCTGAAGTCCCTCTCCTACCTGGCTAAGATCTTCCCGCACGCCAAGTTTGTGCTCATGATCCGGGACGGACGCGCCTCGGTCCATTCCATGATCTCGCGTAAGGTGACGATCGCTGGCTTTGACCTGGGCAGCTACAGAGACTGCCTGACCAAGTGGAACAGGGCCATAGAGACCATGTACACTCAGTGCCTGGAGGCCTCAGACAAGTGCCTGCCGGTGCATTACGAACAGCTGGTGCTCCATCCAGAGAAGTGGATGAGGACGCTGCTCAAATTCCTGGACATTCCCTGGAACGAGGCTGTACTTCACCATGAGGAACTCATAGGGAAAGCAGGAGGTGTCTCCCTCTCCAAGTAAGTAGTGGTGTGTGTGTGTGTGTGTGTGTGTGTGTGTGTGTGTGTGTGTGTGTGTGTGTGTGTGTGTGTGTGTGTGTGTGTGTGTGTGTGTGTGTGTGTGTGTGTGTGTGTGTGTGTGTGTGTGTGTGTGTGTGTGTGTTTTATGTACCATGAGCCTGTTACTGAACTTCAGGCATGCCTGTCTCCCTCCCTGTTCATTTCTGTCCATGTCTAAAGTGAGTAAACTTGAAACTCAATTAGCTTGTAAATCAGGGGTCAGTGACCTTGTAGTCTATTAAGGGTGAAACAAGGCTTTGTGACGTTAGATAACGAAACCAGACAACTTGAAGTAACAAAAAGCCACACACACTCTGTAATACTTCCCGTGATTTAGTGGAGAGATTAAGTTTGGGCAGCCAGAGTCTTCAAGTTTTTTTTTTTTTTTTTACAAAACTAGGACAAGGGGCTGAAAATGAGTACGCAGCCAGGCAGAACCTCCATGCATCAACTCACTGAGCTATCTGGGTCACAGTGGCTCTCCCACTCCCCATTCTCAGTGAAGCTCAGCAAGCCATTTAGATTCTGGTTCTAGAACACAGGCCTCTGTTGTTAGGTTCTGGTTCTAGAACACAGGCCTCTGTTGTTAGCTTTTGGTTCTAGAACACAGGCCTCTGTTGTTAGCTTCTGGTTCTAGAACACAGGCCTCTGTTGTTAGCTTCTGGTTCTAGAACACAGGCCTCTGTTGTTAGCTTCTGGTTCTAGAACACAGGCCTCTGTTGTTAGCTTCTGGTTCTAGAACACAGGCCTCTGTTGTTAGCTTCTGGTTCTAGAACACAGGCCTCTGTTGTTAGCTTCTGGTTCTAGAACACAGGCCTCTGTTGTTAGCTTTTGGTTCTAGAACACAGGCCTCTGTTGTTAGCTTCTGGTTCTAGAACACAGGCCTCTGTTGTTAGCTTCTGGTTCTAGAACACAGGCCTCTGTTGTTAGCTTCTGGTTCTAGAACACAGGCCTCTGTTAGCTTCTGGTTCTGAAAGCTGTCTGCTCTGTTCTGTTCTGCTTTCACAACAAGCTGCTGATAACTAATACATTCCTGTTGAGTCTTATGGGGCCAAATAACAAGCAGTTATCCCTGGGGATGTTTCCTGTCTACAAGACACTGTCTCCTCATTCACTGTGTTGCTTATGTAGGCAAATGGCTCAATGCCGTGGGTGAATCATAGGCTGCATCCCATATGACAGGGAGCCATTTGACACGCACCCATAGCACAGTGTTATGGTGAGCAAGCACACACCCATAGCACAGTGTTATGGTGAGCAAGCACACACCCATAGCACAGTGTTATGGTGAGCAAGCACACACCCATAGCACAGTGTTATGGTGAGCAAGCACACACCCATAGCACAGTGTTATGGTGAGCAAGCACACACCCATAGCACAGTGTTATGGTGAGCAAGCACACACCCATAGCACAGTGTTATGGTGAGCAAGCACACACCCATAGCACAGTGTTATGGTGAGCAAGCACACACCCATAGCACAGTGTTATGGTGAGCAAGCACACACCCATAGCACAGGGTTATGGTGAGCAAGCACACACCCATAGCACAGTGTTATGGTGAGCAAGCACACACCCATAGCACAGTGTTATGGTGAGGAAGCACACACCCATAGCACAGGGTTATGGTGAGCAAGCACACACCCATAGCACAGTGTTATGGTGAGCAAGCACACACCCATAGCACAGGGTTATGGTGAGCAAGCACACACCCATAGCACAGTGTTATGGTGAGCAAGCACACACCCATAGCACAGCGTTATGGTGAGCAAGCACACACCCATAGCACAGTGTTATGGTGAGCAAGCACACACCCATAGCACAGTGTTATGGTGAGCAAGCACACACCCATAGCACAGTGTTATGGTGAGCAAACACACACCCATAGCACAGTGTTATGGTGAGCAAGCACACACCCATAGCACAGTGTTATGGTGAGCAAACACACACCCATAGCACAGTGTTATGGTGAGCAAACACACACCCATAGCACAGTGTTATGGTGAGCAAACACACACCCATAGCACAGTGTTATGGTGAGCAAGCACACACCCATAGCACAGTGTTATGGTGAGCAAGCACCATTCATCACCAGACTGACAAGCTCGAAGTGGTGAACTGATCAGGCTCTGGTTAACACATTCCCTTCCTGGTGCAGTGAGACAAGTTAGGACTGGTTCACGTCTCTCTCTCGCTCTCTCTCGCTGTTCCAATTCATCCCAAAGGTGTTTTTGTATGGACCTCGCTTTGTGCACGGGGGCATTGTCATGCTGAAACAAGAAAGGGCCTTCCACAAACCAAACTGTTGCCACAAAGTTGGAAGCACAGAATCGTCTAGAATGTCCTTGTATGCTGTAGCGTTAAGATTTCCCTTCACTGGAATTAAGAGGCCTGAACCATGAAGAAAAAAAACTCCAGACCATTATTCCTCCTCCACCAAACTTTACAGTTGGCATTATGCATTGGGGCAGGTAGCGTTCTCCTGGTATCCGCCAAACCCAGATCCGTCCGTCGGACTGCCAGATGGTGAAGTGTGATTCATCACTCCAGAGAACACGTTTCCAGTGTCCAATGGCTGCGAGTTTTACACCACTCCAGCCGATACTTGTCATTGTTTACACATGGTGATCTTAGGCTTGTGTGCGGCTGCTCGGCCATGGAAACCCATTTCATGAAGCTCCCGACAAACAGTTCTTGTCCTGACGTTGCTTCCAGAGGCAGTTTGGAACTCTGTAGTGAGCTTTGCAACCGAGGACAGACGATGTTTACACGCTACGCGCTTCAGCACTCGGCGGTCCCGTTCTGTGAGCTTGTGTGGCCTACCACTTCGCGGGTGAGCCGTTGTTGATCCTAGACATTTCCACTTCACAATAACAGCACATACAGTTGACCGGGGCAGCTCTAGCAGGGCAGGTAACCCACACCACTCTACACTCTACACTAGACGGGTATCCCCACCACCACCACTCTACACTAGACGGGTATCCCCACCACCACCACTCTACACTAGACGGGTAACCCTCCACCACCACTCTACACTAGACGGGTAACCCTCCACCACTCTACACTAGACGGGTAACCCTCCACCACCACCACTCTACACTAGACGGGTAACCCTCCACCGCTCTACACTAGACGGGTAACCCTCCACCACCACCACTCTACACTAGACGGGTAACCCTCCACCACTCTACACTAGACGGGTAACCCTCCACCACTCTACACTAGACGGGTAACCCTCCACCACTCTACACTAGACGGGTAACCCTCCACCACTCTACACTAGACGGGTAACCCTCCACCACTCTACACTAGACGGGTAACCCTCCACCACTCTACACTAGACGGGTAACCCTCCACCACTCTACACTAGACGGGTAACCCTCCACCACTCTACACTAGACGGGTAACCCTCCACCACTCTACACTAGACGGGTAACCCTCCACCACTCTACACTAGACGGGTAACCCTCCACCACTCTACACTAGACGGGTAACCCTCCACCACTCTACACTAGACGGGTAACCCTCCACCACTCTACACTAGACGGGTAACTCTCCACCACTCTACACTAGACGGGTAACCCTCCACCACTCTACACTAGACGGGTAACCCTCCACCACTCTACACTAGACGGGTAACCCTCCACCACTCTACACTAGACGGGTAACCCTCCACCACTCTACACTAGACGGGTAACCCTCCACCACTCTACACTAGACGGGTAACCCTCCACCACTCTACACTAGACGGGTAACCCTCCACCACTCTACACTAGACGGGTAACCCTCCACCACTCTACACTAGACGGGTAACCCTCCACCACTCTACACTAGACGGGTAACCCTCCACCACTCTACACTAGACGGGTAACCCTCCACCACTCTACACTAGACGGGTAACCCTCCACCACTCTACACTAGACGGGTAACCCTCCACCGCTCTCCACTAGACGGGTAACCCAAGGTAAGGTCATGAGAAGACCCGAGACAGATGGGCTTGCGTCCTAAATGGCACCTTATTCACTATGTAGTGCACTGCTTGTGATGAGAACCGTATGGGGCCCTGGTCAAAATTAGTTTACTGCATCGTAAATAGAGTGGCATTTGGGATACAACCAGCCAGATATCTGCACCCTTTTAAATCCAGAGAATAGCATGGCATTTACTAATGAATGTCCTATATTTTCTTATAATGGTATAAAAAAAAAGGCTTAATTATTAAGGTTAATTTGTTTAAAGCGGGTCCAGAACATTTCCTAGAGAACCTACATGCTGTGTGAAGATATGTAGATAGAAGGGGGATCTGTTCTGTGGTGCGTTTGTTTTCTCTTCTCATCCCTCCATTGTTTACCCCCCAGGTGTCTGTCTGACTTCCTGGTTGGCTCCATATTGACTCCTCTCTGAGACGGCACTGAAGTGATCACCCCCGATCAGGGCCAGACTCAAACATCTGTTGCACTTCCTCAAAAACAGACTCGAGGTTGAAACGAGAGAGTATTCCCCAATTTTGTGGTTCTCTGTAACGAATACAAACATGATACAATACTTAACTGGGTCAACTATTGTCCTTATTATACTGTTACTCTGATATCATATTTAAAAACTGCAGACATTTCTCTCCACCTTATGACAAAAAGGTGAAGAATTAGCATGAAATGAGTAATAAAACTGCAATTGTTTCAGGTGGCCCCCCCCAAAAATGTTGCTCAGGGCCCCCTAAAACAATATGGCCAACTCTGACTGCATATGTGAGTAGCAGACCCACTGCTGCCCCTCATGATGATTTCAAATGTTTTGTGCCCGCCCACCCCCACCCAATCAAAGTGCCCATGCTCTAGTGGTTTCTAGCCTTGATCCTAATCCAGCTGTTCCACTATGGGAGATACAGGAGTACCCTTCAATCTCCAGCCATGGAACACTGAAGGGGTGAGCTGCTACGTGAAGGCACAGTGAGGAGTTCCACCTCCTTACCAGACCGTAAGGGCCCTAGAGTGTCCTAGAGTGTCCTGGAGTGTCCTGGAGTGTCCTGGAGTGTCCTGGAGTGTTCTGGAGGGTCCTAGAGTGTTCTGGAGTGTTCCAGAAGAGGCCAAATGTCTTTGTTAAGCCCTCCTCTCCATATCTCTTAGGAATGCTCTCACTGTAGCGATGTAGAAAGGCAGACACGGTGTAGCCAGTTATTTTTTTGTTGTTGTTATTCTGGGGAGAGATTGTGAGCTGTGTACTCTTGACCCTTCCCCTGTTACGACGAGTACAACACGAGCCCTGGAGAGACAGTAACCCACAGAGAGGTGGAATGAGAGAGGGATGGAGAGACAGAAAGAGGTGGGATGAGAGAGGGATGGATAGACAAGAGCTGTGTCGGGCTCTCTGTCTGTCTGTCGGGCTCTCTGTCTGTCTGTCGGGCTCTCTGTCTGTCTGTCGGGCCCTCTGTCTGTCTGTCGGGCCCTCTGTCTGTCTGTCGGGCTCTCTGTCTGTCTGTCGGGCTCTCTGTCTGTCTGTCGGGCTCTCTGTCTGTCTGTCGGGCTCTCTGTCTGTCTGTCGGGCTCTCTGTCTGTCTGTCGGGCTCTCTGTCTGTCTGTCAGGCCCTCTGTCTGTCTGGCGGGCCCTCTGTCGGGCTCTCTCTCTCTCTCTCTGTCTGTCTCAGTCTGTTTGTCTGTCTCTGTCAAAGAGCCAGACAGACAGCCTCCCACTGCACACACACACCACCCCTCAGCACATTGATTACCATCAAGTATGAATAAAATGAGACCTTAACCAGAGCCCTCTGGACACAGCTGAAGACAGGCAGCAGAGACGAGATAACATACACAGCCATGTGGCCATAAAGGAGAGACGGGGACTGTAAAATATGAAGAATAGGGCTTTCAGTAAACAGCACAAGTCTCAACAGGATTAGTATCTTTGCCCTGAGCTTAGAAAACGACTGAGAAGCCAGTTTTGCTGTACCAGGACAAACCAGGCATTTTCTGTTGCGTCCTCAGGAAGGACAACAAATTATATTATATTTGCACTACCAAAGGGGGGTATCGTCTAATATTCTACCTCAAAACAATGATCCTCACTATTCACATTTCAATGGAAATTGATTGAATTTCTGTCTGTCTTCGTCTTTAATTTATGCTTGTTGGACTTTAATTGTTGCAAGTTGCGGGGACGTCTAAATGCTGTGCGATTTGCATACAACAACAACAGCAACAACAACAACGGTTCTGAACGTTTCCTGGCTCATATCACACACCGTTGTATTGTCATCTGCCTCCTTGACAGAGCAGTGACTGACAGAGCAGTGACTGACAGAGCAGTGACTGACAGAGCAGTGCAGTGACTACATACATTTTGTTTGTTTATGAGATTCCTGTGGGAGTTGAACACACAACCCAACTTTGCCACAGAGGACCACAAGCTCCGTTCCTACCTATCAGTGCCCAGCCTTCTGCTTGCTTTCTGAGTCTAACACACACACACACACACTCACCTTCTTAGTCTAACTTAACACACACACCCTTCAGTACTACCTCACCCTCAACACCAGACCCCCACCCTTCAGTAGTACCTCACCCTCAACACCAGACCCCCACCCTTCAGTACTACCTCACCCTCAACACCAGACCCCCACCCTTCAGTAGTACTGCACCCTCAACACCAGACCCCCATCCTTCAGTAGTACTGCACCCTCAACACCAGACCCCCACCCTTCAGTAGTACTGCACCCTCAACACCAGACCCCCACCCTTCAGTAGTACCTCACCCTCAACACCAGACCCCCACCCTTCAGTAGTACTGCACCCTCAACACCAGACCCCCACCCTTCAGTAGTACTGCGCCCTCAACACCAGAACCCCACCCTTCAGTAGTACTGCACCCTCAACACCAGACCCCCACCCTTCAGTAGTACTGCACCCTCAACACCAGACCCCCACCCTTCAGTAGTACTGCACCCTCAACACCAGACCCCCACCCTTCAGTAGTACCTCACCCTCAACACCAGACCCCCACCCTTCAGTAGTACCTCACCCTCAACACCAGACCCCCACCCTTCAGTAGTACTGCGCCCTCAACACCAGACCCCCACCCTTCAGTAGTACTGCACCCTCAACACCAGACCCCCACCCTTCAGTAGTACTGTGCCCTCAACACCAGACCCCCACCCTTCAGTACTACCTCACCCTCAACACCAGACCCCCACCCTTCAGTAGTACTGCACCCTCAACACCAGACCCCCACCCTTCAGTAGTACTGCACCCTCAACACCAGACCCCCACCCTTCAGTAGTACTGCACCCTCAACACCAGACCCCCACCCTTCAGTACTACTGCACCCTCAACACCAGACCCCCACCCTTCAGTAGTACTGCACCCTCAACACCAGACCCCCACCCTTCAGTAGTACTGCACCCTCAACACCAGACCCCCACCCTTCAGTAGTACTGTGCCCTCAACACCAGACCCCCACCCTTCAGTACTACTGCACCCTCAACACCAGACCCCCACCCTTCAGTAGTACTGCACCCTCAACACCAGACCCCCACCCTTCAGTACTACTGCACCCTCAACACCAGACCCCCACCCTTCAGTAGTACTGTGCCCTCAACACCAGACCCCCACCCTTCAGTAGTACTGCACCCTCAACACCAGACCCCCACCCTTCAGTACTACTGCACCCTCAACACCAGACCCCCACCCTTCAGTAGTACTGTGCCCTCAACACCAGACCCCCACCCTTCAGTAGTACTGCACCCTCAACACCAGACCCCCACCCTTCAGTAGTACTGCACCCTCAACACCAGACCCCCACCCTTCAGTAGTACTGCACCCTCAACACCAGACCCCCACCCTTCAGTAGTACTGCACCCTCAACACCAGACCCCCACCCTTCAGTAGTACTGCACCCTCAACACCAGACCCCCACCCTTCAGTAGTACTGCACCCTCAACACCAGACCCCCACCCTTCAGTAGTACTGCACCCTCAACACCAGACCCCCACCCTTCAGTAGTACCTCACCCTCAACACCAGACCCCCACCCTTCAGTAGTACCTCACCCTCAACACCAGACCCCCACCCTTCAGTAGTACTGCACCCTCAACACCAGACCCCCACCCTTCAGTAGTACTGCACCCTCAACACCAGACCCCCACCCTTCAGTAGTACTGCGCCCTCAACACCAGAACCCCACCCTTCAGTAGTACTGCACCCTCAACACCAGACCCCCACCCTTCAGTACTACTGCACCCTCAACACCAGACCCCCACCCTTCAGTAGTACTGTGCCCTCAACACCAGACCCCCACCCTTCAGTAGTACTGCACCCTCAACACCAGACCCCCACCCTTCAGTACTACTGCACCCTCAACACCAGACCCCCACCCTTCAGTAGTACTGTGCCCTCAACACCAGACCCCCACCCTTCAGTAGTACTGCACCCTCAACACCAGACCCCCACCCTTCAGTAGTACTGCACCCTCAACACCAGACCCCCACCCTTCAGTAGTACTGCACCCTCAACACCAGACCCCCACCCTTCAGTAGTACTGCACCCTCAACACCAGACCCCCACCCTTCAGTAGTACTGCACCCTCAACACCAGACCCCCACCCTTCAGTAGTACTGCACCCTCAACACCAGACCCCCACCCTTCAGTAGTACTGCACCCTCAACACCAGACCCCCACCCTTCAGTAGTACCTCACCCTCAACACCAGACCCCCACCCTTCAGTAGTACCTCACCCTCAACACCAGACCCCCACCCTTCAGTAGTACTGCGCCCTCAACACCAGACCCCCACCCTTCAGTAGTACTGCACCCTCAACACCAGACCCCCACCCTTCAGTAGTACTGCACCCTCAACACCAGACCCCCACCCTTCAGTAGTACTGTGCCCTCAACACCAGACCCCCACCCTTCAGTACTACTGCACCCTCAACACCAGACCCCCACCCTTCAGTAGTACTGCACCCTCAACACCAGACCCCCACCCTTCAGTACTACTGCACCCTCAACACCAGACCCCCACCCTTCAGTAGTACTGTGCCCTCAACACCAGACCCCCACCCTTCAGTAGTACTGCACCCTCAACACCAGACCCCCACCCTTCAGTACTACTGCACCCTCAACACCAGACCCCCACCCTTCAGTAGTACTGTGCCCTCAACACCAGACCCCCACCCTTCAGTAGTACTGCACCCTCAACACCAGACCCCCACCCTTCAGTAGTACTGCACCCTCAACACCAGACCCCCACCCTTCAGTAGTACTGCACCCTCAACACCAGACCCCCACCCTTCAGTAGTACTGCACCCTCAACACCAGACCCCCACCCTTCAGTAGTACTGCACCCTCAACACCAGACCCCCACCCTTCAGTAGTACTGCACCCTCAACACCAGACCCCCACCCTTCAGTAGTACTGCACCCTCAACACCAGACCCCCATCCTTCAGTAGTACTGCACCCTCAACACCAGACCCCCATCCTTCAGTAGTACTGCACTCCAGCGTCCCTGTCACCGGGCAGAGCAGAGCGCCTCTATCTTTACCTACTAAAACCGTGCACGGGCGCTTGCGCACGTATTCTCTCAGACCCTTTGGTTTGCAGCAGGTCTCCATCTGTACTGTAGTGGGCTGGGCTCTCAGCCCCCCTCTGTCTCTGCCCCATTACCATCAATAACATGGCTGTTTTAGGGAAGGAAGGGCTAGGACGGGGACCAGAGACCTAGTGCTCTCTCTCGCGTGCTCTCTTGAACTAGGACAAGGGGGTGAGGAGGTGAACTAGGACAAGGGGGTGAGGAGGTGAACCAGGACAAGGGGGAGAGGAGGTGAACTAGGACAAGGGGGTGAGGAGGTGAACCAGGCCTAGGGGGTGAGGAGGTGAACCAGGACAAGGGGGTGAGGAGGTGAACCAGGACAAGGGGGTGAGGAGGTGAACCAGGACAAGGGGGTGAGGAGGTGGACCAGGACAAGGGGTTGAGGAGGTGAACTAGGACAAGGGGGTGAGGAGGTGAACCAGGACAAGTGGGTGAGGGGGTGAAAGGTCAGTTTATGACGACAACAGTGACAAACAAAACACGCGTCTATACTTTTCCTCTCTTTTACACAACTCCTTGTTCATCTTTCTCTTGGAGGTCGTCGAGGCCGAAAGCTTTTTTTCAGTTAAAAAAAAATATTTTTGAATCTATTTGGAGCAGCTGCAGATGCCACCTTGAAGAATGTTGATATCCTGTTCAATATTCATGCTTTTCTCTCGCTCTGATGCCATCAGGATGCCACCTTGAAGAATGTTAATGTATTGTTCAATATTCATGCCTATATTAAATATACAGTACTAGTCATAAAGTTTGGACACACCTACTCATTCCAGAGTTTTTCTTTATTTTTACTATTTTCTACATTGTAGAATAATAGTGACATAAAAACTATTAAATAACATATATGGAATCATGTAGTAACCAAACAAGTGTTAAACAAATCAAAATATATTTGAGATTCTTCAAAGTAGCCACCCTTTGCCTTGATGACAGCTTTGCACACTCTTGGCATTCTCTCAACCACATTCATGAGGTAGTCACCTGGAATGTATTTCAATTAACAGGTGTGCCCTGTTAAAAGTTAATTTGTGGAATTTCTTTCCTTCTTTAATACATTTGATCCAATCAGTTGTGTTGTGGCAAGGCAGAGGTGGTATACAGAAGACATCCCTATTTGGTAAAAGACCAAGTCCATATTATGGCAAGAACAGCTCAAATAAGCAAAGAGAAACGACAGTCCATCATTACTTTAAGACATGAAGATCAGTCAATACAGAACATTTCAAGAACTTTTAAAGTCTCTTCAAGTGCAGTCGCAAAAACTATCAAGCACTATGATGAAACTGGCTCTCATGAGGACCGCCACAGGAAAGGAAGACCCAGAGTTACCTCTGCTGCAGAGCCCCAGAGTTAACAGCCTCAAATTGCAGCCCAAATAAATGCTTCACAGAGTTCAAGTAAAAGACACATCTCAACATCAACTGTTCAGAGGAAACTGCGTGAATCGGGCCTTCATGGTCGAATTGCTGCAAAGAAACTAAGAAACACGAGCAATGGACATTAGACCGGTGGAAATCTGTCCTTTGATCTGATGAGTCCAAATGAGAGATTTTTGGTTCCAACCGCCGTGTCTTTGTGAAATGCAGAGTAGGTGAACGGATGATCTCCACATGTGTGGTTCCCACCATGAAGCATGGAGGAGGAAGTGTGATGGTGTGGGGGTGATTTGCTGGTGACACTGTCAGTGATTTGTTTATATTTCAAGGCACGCTTAACCAGCATGGCTACCACAGCATTCTGCAGCGATATGCCATCCCATCTGGTTTGTGCTTAGTGGGACTCATTTGTTTTTCAGCAGGACAATGACCCAAAAACACACTTCCAGGCTGTGTAAGGGCTATTTGACCGAGGAGAGTGATTGAGTGCTGCATCAGATGACCTGGCCTCCACAATCACCTGACCTCAACCCATTTGAGATGGTTTGGGATGAGTTGGACCACAGTGAAGGAAAAGCAGCTACAAGTGCCCAGCATATGTGGGAACTCCTTCAAGACTGTTGGAAAATAATTTCTCAGGAAGCTGGTTGAGAGAATGCCAAGAATGTGCAAAGCTGTCATCAAGGCGAAGGCTAGTTACTTTGAAGAATCTCAAATATAAAATACTTTTTGGGTTACTACATCATTAGTAAAAAAATAAAAGTTAAAAAATCTTGAATGAGTAGTTGTGTCCAAACTTTTGACTAGTACACTGTGTGTGAAATATATATATATAATACATAAATAATATTTATATATTATATATAATATTTATTTATTATATATTTTTTTGTGTGTGTGTACGTGCGCTGACACAGGAGGCCAGACTGTACTGTAAACATACCGGATAAGCAGTAGCTCCTCCCCAGTTTGGTGGCCGTGGCAACAACCAGCAGTAGTCCTCCAGATGCGACCTACTTTTACAGTGTAGCTAGCTGACAACGCAGCACAGACTCTTTTTCTTTATTTGTCATTTCTGAGAATGCATTTAATTGTTGTGGTCGTCTTAACAGCGTAGCTAACTGACATCACCGAGGAGAGAAGGAAGAGACTCACTTTCCTTGTCATTTCTCAAAATGTATTTATTTGCTAGGTTAATCTGTTCGTGACATACAGGGAAGTTGTCTTGACAGTGTAGCATGGGTGGGTCAACATGTTTTTTTTCTACTTGCAAAACACAACACACACACACACACACACAAATCAGTAACATGGATAGCCACTTCATATTTAGCTTACATTGATTGGACCAAATCGTTTTTTGGTGTCTTTTATTTGTCACTGTATTCGACTAAGCATACGTGATTTGATCATGTTGAAATGGTGCTGGAATAGTGGAGGTTGAAATGTGTGGAAAACATTACCTTGCTTGACCATGCTGGAGGTCATGTAACATGTTTTGTTAAATGCTTTGTGGACTTCACCGGACAGATGTTGGCTCTCCGGTTTTGTGATGAAACAAAGGTGTAGTTGAATTTATTCTGCTACTGTGTCTCTTATCGTCTCGGCCTTTAAATCACGTTGTCAAGACATATGAACTAACAGGTTACAGAACAAAACAACACAGTTATCACTACACAGGTTGTGATATGCCATTTTTGTTCCTGGATTGGCTTCCCCAGTGCTTTTACCCATGAACCTCTACTGGAGATACCAAGTACAAGCAGATATCTTTCTCTCTCTCTGGTCAGAGTGAGTCACGTTTGTTTCTCACAGCCTGTTTGTATCTGTTTATGCTGTGAACCTCTAAACATTCAACGTTCCTAGGCCTACACCCCCCCCCCCCCCCCCCCCCCCCTCGCCTCTCTCTCTCTCTCCGGCCCACATGAGGGTTTTCGACTTCAGCCTCCCTTAGTACCTCAAGCAAGGGAAAAGGGAAGGCTCGTTTTTGGATGGCCTTGAATGATGCTAGCTAGTCAATGGTTTTCTGTGGGGACACGCAACAATGCTAACCCCTTGGCTAACTGTGGTTTCTCTCTCTCTCTCTCGCTCTTTCAGAAACACTAATATAGTCCTCCCTTCTTCCTCCAGAGATGAACAAAAGCAGTTGTCTATTAATCATGCAGTAGACCCTGTAAAGGCTGTGCTCTAAATGGATCCCTATATAGTGGACTACATTTGGACCAGAGCACTATATATAAGGGGATAGGTTACCATTTGAGCCATATCCCAGTTCTACAGTGGTAAAGCTTGCATTGCCAAAGTAAATGGATTTGTGAAGTGAATTGTCAGGCATTATCGAGGTGTAATGTAGTAGTGCAGTACTGGAATGCAGAGACACCTGAGGGAAGTCAGAAGTTAATGGACTGTGTGTGTGAGTGAGAGCTCTCAAAAGTAGTGCACCACATAGGGAATAGTGTTCCAAGGATAGGGTTGGCTCTCCGCTCTCCTGCTGAATTTGAATCAAGGTTAGGGTTGGCTCTCCTGCTGATTTGAATCAAGGCTAGGATTGGCTCTCCTGCTGAATTTCAATCAAGGCTAGGGTTGGCTCTCCTGCTGAATTTGAATCAAGGCTAGGGTTGGCTCTCCGCTCTCCTGCTGATTTGAATCAAGGTTAGGGTTGGCTCTCCTGCTGAATTTGAATCAAGGGTTGGCTCTCCTGCTGAATTTGAATCAAGGTTAGGGTTGGCTCTCCACTCTCCTGCTGAATTTGAATCAAGGCTAGGGTTGGCTCTCTGCTCTCCTGCTGAATTTGAATCAAGGGTAGGGTTGGCTCTCCACTCCTGCTGAATTTGAATCAAGGGTAGGGTTGGCTCTCCATTCTCCTGCTGAATTTGAATCAAGGATAGGGTTGGCTCTCCACTCTCCTGCTGAATTTGAATCAAGGCTAGGGTTGGCTCTCTGCTCTCCTGCTGAATTTGAATCAAGGGTAGGGTTGGCTCTCCACTCCTGCTGAATTTGAATCAAGGGTAGGGTTGGCTCTCCATTCTCCTGCTGAATTTGAATCAAGGATAGGGTTGGCTCTCCACTCTCCTGGTATTTGTATGAATCTCTCCCCGCTGCTGGCAGGAAGGACATTGTGTTGCAGGCAGATTCGTCTTGGACACACACACATGCACACACACATGCACACACACATACACACACACACACACACACACAGAGAGAAGCTGTGGAGAGGCCCCGCTGTGCTGTAGCCATGCAGAGTTAACGGTAGAGCCCCCTTTCCATCTCTCCCTACCCCACTCTAAAGGCATCCGCGTGCTTCCCAACCCAAACTGTTTGGGAAGACTTCGTGCATATGTCATTTTCTTTCCGGCTGTTCGAGCACGACACACACTTTTAAAAAAAATTTCTTTCTAGAGGCAAGCCAAAGTTCAGAGCCTAAGTCTACGCCCCCTTCGTCAGTGATTGGTCAACAGTAGGGATTCTTCAATAAAGTCTTTGTTGTCATTTAACGAGAGAGGACTCATTGTAATGCACTTTTTTTCTCCATTGAGAAACACTGCACCGAACATCTTAGTGAAACGAAGAGCTCAACACAAATGTCAACAGTAATAACATAGTTATCTGAGATAAATTCAGACTATTTTTGAGGAAGTGTATACAGGTGTACAGGTATGGCGTCACAAAATGGACAAACAGTACTATTGCCGTTGTTTGTTTTTTTCCCCCTTGTTTTTTTAAGGGCGTATGCGAGCACACTCATTCAGTTCCCTTAGTCGGGTTCAGCGCCCCTGGCCGGGTTCAGCGCCCCTGGCCGGGTTCAGCGCCCCTGGCCGGGTTCAGCTAGGAGCCAGCCGAACCGGAGTATGCTGACACCTTAAGCCCACCTGTGTGTCTCAAATGGCACCCGATAAGGCCCATAGGGCTCTGGTCTAAAGTAGTGCACTATATAGGGAATAGGATGCCATAGGGCTCTGGTCTAAAGTAGTGCACTATATAGGGAATAGTGTGCCATATGGGACACAGATCCTGTGTGCCGGGTCAACTGAACACAGAACTCAGCTGTTGCTGTAATCTGTTCTCCGTGTGGACTCTGTCTGTTCTAAAGAGGAGCAGGGTGGAGGCTGTCACAAACAAGCTGTGGTTCCTAGAGATATGCCTGGCTGCAACAACAGGTCTTACATGTAACGTGTGCATACGCTGCGTCATTCTTGTACGAGTGTGTGTTTTTGTGTGTCTGTGTAATGTGTTCCTTATCCCCCAGAATTTTCCACCGTCCTCCCACTAAACTCCTCACCTATCTCTATTTTTATAGATCAGCGTTTTTAATCAGTCTCTGGTGACCAACATGGCTGACATGCTGATCCATTGATGATATACTGTACACTAACTCTATTCAGGTTATAAATAAATAATTATATATAAATAATTATATGAAACCTTTCTTTTTAACAGGCAAACGGCTGCTACAAAAACTACTCAACAACTGCCCAGTAACCTATTCCCAACCAAACAGTCATTTTATTTCAGATCATTATAAAAGTAAAGCAAATTATTTAAAAAAAATGCCGTATTTCTGTCAATTGATGGATTACGTCGCTGGAGGAACGACTCGCTAAATTTGATGGCAATTTTTGTCGTGCCTTTACAGTTTAAAGCTCAATGCTTCAAGGCTTGTACGTCTACAATACTGACGACTGCTTATACCTGCTGCGTCGTCCACAGCTATGACAAATCAGTGATGCTCGTGGTGGAGTGGCCGCTCACTTTTCCCCTTCAGTGTGTACATCTTAACACTTCATCCCTTCACGTCGTCTATAAACGGTCAAACATCTTGACACTTAATCTCTTGATGTCATCCAAAAATTGTCAACTTTCTTATTTTCCTGAGAACAAAGACTGGGATCCAGACGTGCAGTTTGCCCCCCCCCCCCCCCCCCTGCTTATTAAATATTTCAGAAATGATGAATAATTTAACCCAGAGTAGATTGAGGTAATGGTTGATTCATTTTTAATATCGCTCCTCCAAATCTGTCAGTCATTGGGGAAAGGCCCAGTACCACTCAGCAAAGCTCTGTAATGCTTCCCTAATGTCCTAATGTCTTGCCTCCGTGCCCATATAAAGGGACTAGAATGAAATGGGATGCATGGAGACAGACGTACATGGGGACAGGGGCGTGATCTGATACAGTGAGAGAGAAACCCATATCTCTATGGAGGGGCCATTCATTCAACCCATTAACTGTGAAGCCTGGAGCTGGAGAGAGACTGTAGCTTGGGGGCCCATCTTCAATCGTATCCCATGACCCAGTTAGAGCCAATTAGTTTGCAGTTAGCTGCCTGCAGTAACAAGGGCTGGTCACTGGTCCACTGCTAAAACCACACTATCGAGGGATAATGTTGCACCATTCCTTAATAATGCTAACATCATGCTATCAGGGGATAATGTTGAACCATTCCTTAACAATGCTAACATCATGCTATCGAGGGATAATGTTGAGCCATTCCTTAATAATGCTAACATCATGCTATCAAGGGATAATGCTGGACCATTCCTTAATGCTAACATCATGCTATCAAGGGATAATGTTGAACCATTCCTTAATGCTAACATCATGCTATCGAGGGATAATGTTGAGCCATTCCTTAATGCTAACATCATGCTATCAAGGGATAATGTTGAACCATTCCTTAATAATGCAAACATCATGCTGTCAAGGGATAATGTTGGACCATTCCTTAATGCTAACATCCTGCTATCAAGGGATAATGTTTGACCATTCCTTAATGCTAACATCATGCTATCAAGGGATAATGTTGAACCATTCCTTAATGCTAACAGCATGCTATCGAGGGATAATGTTGACATCATGCTATCGCGGGATAATGTTGAACCATTCCTTAATGCTAAAACCATGTTATCAAGGGATAATGTTGAACCATTCCTTAATGCTAACATCATGCTATTGAGGGATAATGTTGAACCATTCCTTAATAATGCTAACATCATGCTATCAAGGGATAATGTTGAACCATTCCCTAATAATGCTAACATCATGCTAGCGAGGGATAATGTTGAACCATTCCTTAATAATGCTAACATCATGCGATCAGGGGATAATGTTGAACCATTCCTTAATGCTAACATCATGCTATTGAGGGATAATGTTGAACCATTCCTTAATAATGCTAACATCATGCTATCAGGGGATAATGTTGAACCATTCCTTAATAATGCTAACATCATGCTATCAGGGGATAATGTTGGACCATTCCTTAATAATGCTAACATCATGCGATCAGGGGATAATGTTGAACCATTCCTTAATGCTAACATCATGCTATTGAGGGATAATGTTGAACCATTCCTTAATAATGCTAACATCATGCTATCAAGGGATAATGTTGAACCATTCCTTAATAATGCTAACATCATGCTATCGAGGGATAATGTTGAACCATTCCTTAATAATGCTAACATCATGCTATCAGGGGATAATGTTGAACCATTCCTTAATAATGCTAACATCATGCTATCAGGGGATAATGTTGGACCATTCCTTAATAATGCTAACATCATGCTATCGAGGGATAATGTTGAACCATTCCTTAACAATGCTAACATCATGCTATCAAGGGATAATGTTGAACCATTCCTTAATGCCCACATCATGCTATCGAGGAATAATGTTGAACCATTCCTTAACAATGCTAACATCATGCTATCGAGGGATAATGTTGAACCATTCCTTAACAATGCTAACATCATGCTATCAACGTGTCTGACAAAAGTGTTGTTCAACTAGCAGTGCCTTAGAGGATGCTGGTGTGTGTTCATCTGTTAGATCACTTTCAAAAAGCAGCCTTTCTTCCTCTCTCGCTAGAGGTCATCAGGAAGTAGGTTTCCATCTCATTACTCTCACTAATCCAATTATAAGTGAGTACCAGTACCTCAAGCAAGGATGCCTTGAATGATGCTAGCTAGTCAATGGTCTTCTGGGGGGGGACGCTACAATGCTAACTGTGGTGTTTTCTCTCTCTCTCTCGCTCTCTCTCTCTCTCTGCAGGGTGGAGAGGTCTACAGACCAGGTGATAAAGCCAGTCAATGTGGAGGCCTTATCTAAGTGGGTAGGCAAGATCCCTGCGGACGTACTGAGGGACATGCCCGTCATCGCCCCCATGTTGTCCCGTCTGGGGTACGACCCCTACGCCAACCCTCCCAACTACGGCCGGCCAGACCCCAAGGTCCTTGACAACACCAGGAGGGTGAGTAGGGAAACGACGGACAGGGACACACGTCACCCCAGAACACAGAAACACACACCCCAAACACAGTATCCTCTGACGCAGAAAGCAGATCTTAAGGACTGTCTTTCTCTTCTAATTAGATTACCTGTCCAATCAACTTCCTCTAGTTAAATGACCTGTCCAATCTCTGACTCGCATTTAAATTACCCGGTGAATTAATATCTTGTATTCAAACGAATGAATTCCCATTTTGAATGGCTCCTGCTGACAACATCTGTCTGAATTCAGTGATCATATTCAAATGAACCCATCCTCCAGAGTTCTTCTACTCTACGTAATACGTTCTTCTACTCTACGTAATACGTTCTTCTACTCTACGTAATACGTTCTTCTACTCTACGTAATACGTTCTTCTACTCTACGTAATACGTTCTTCTTTGCTACACTCGCTCACCTAGCCAGCCGTCATTGGTGCTGGAAAGCGGCGAGCACACGGCCATCTATTCCTGGAGCAGAATGTTTTATTAAATACTATTTAAGCGAGGAGCCCCTCTCTCAAGCCTCTAGGATTTCATATCTCTGATCCTATGAAACATATTCAATCTATCGCAGTTATTTTTTTGTTTCTCTGGTTCAAGATTTAAACTGATACATTCCAGTACTGTAGACCCCGGAAGACCTTTGACCTGTGTGTGTTGACAAGAGATCATCCGATTTAACATCTCTCCGTCGACATGTTCGCATGTGATCTCTAATCCTCACCTCCACCCTGTTTGGCTTCAGTTCCAGGTTCTATACTGTCTTTTAAAATATATTGTACATCAGTGGAGGCTCCTCAGAGGAGGAAGGAGAGGAACATCCTCCTCAGTCATAAAAATACAAAATTATTATTTTTAGATAAAACTATACGAAATATATTCATTCATATACACACTGTTTTGCAATGAAGGTCTACAGTAGCCTCAACAGCACTCTGTAGGGTAGCACCATGGTGTAGCCGGAGGCCAGCTAGCTTCCGTCCTCTTCTGGGTACATTGACTTCAATACAAAACCTCGTAGCCTCAACTAGGTTCTCACCCCCTTCCATAGACTTACACAGTAATTATGACAACTTCCGGAGGATGTCCTCCAGCCTATCGGAGCTCTTGCAGCATGAACTGACATGTTGTCCACCCAATCAAAGGATCAGAGAATGAATCTAGTACTGAAATCATAAGCTACAGCTAGCTAGCACTAGTGCATAAAATGTGGTGAGTAGTTGACTCAAAGACAATAGTTGAACAGTTTTGAACAAATTCATTTCTTTAAAAATGAATGAGAAGCGAGAGAGCTAGCTACCTATATTTTGTTGAATTTGTTTTTCACTAAGCTAGCTAGTTTAGCCTACTCAAACAGAGAGGGATGATATGTTAGCTAGCTGGCTAAGTCTAGCCAACACTGGAACTCTTCCAAGTCAAGGTAAGCTTTTGGTTTTATTAATTTATTGCCACCGGGGCCCGCCAGTGTAACTGCTAAACTATTTGCTGACTGTACACTGTACTGCATGATAGTAACAGTTTACTAACTCATTAGTTCTAATAGATATGTTGACTAGCTATGACGTTAGCTAATATGGTTTCAACGTTGTAGGCTGTGCGTAGAGTTCAGGATATGAAGTTTTGGCTTGGAAAGTTAAAAAGCTAAGACATTTTTATTTTTTGTATAATTTTAATTTTTGCATGGTCACAGACAGCTGATGTGGTGTTCACTGAAGTCCACAAGCGAAGGGAAACGGTGAGAGGAGGAGAGCACGTAGATGTGAGAAGGAATTATACGACAAGCAAAGTGATCAGTATGTGGCTTCTATGAAAGTGAACTGTTTGAGTGTGATCAGGGGTGTATTCCGTCCGCCGATTCTGTTGAAAAATTATTATTATTTGTATGAATTTTTTTCTTTAACAAGAATTAGCATAGCTGAATTTGTCCAGTAGAAACTAATTTGCAACTGTTGGACTAATGATTATACCTTAGATCAGCTAGATGCAGGCAAGAGTGTGCAAGGAGGTATTGAATGTGTCACTCTCTGTCATCTTGATTAGTCAAATGTTTCTCTCGACCTGTGCACCTACGTTGTAAACTTTAATTCATAGGCTAGGTTGTACAGTAACAACCTCATGATGGGTATAGGGAAAATTAGAGTATCATGTAATAGCCTAACTCAATCGATGTTACGTTCAGTCCTTAGGTGACGAGGGAGAGGGGTCTTTACCAGGGAAGGTGGGGAGTGGGAGGAGTCTTTACCAGGGAAGGTGGGGAGGGAGAGGGGTCTTTACCAGGGAAGGTGACGAGGGGGAGGAGTCTTTACCGGGGAAGGTGACGAGGGAGAGGGGTCTTTACCAGGGAAGGTAGAGAGGGGTCTTTACCAAGGAAGGTGAAGAGGGAGAGGGGTCTTTACCAGGGAAGGTGACGAGGGAGAGGAGTCTTTACCAGGGAAGGTGACGAGGGAGAGGGGTCTTTACCAGGGAAAGTGACGAGGGAGAGGAGTCTTTACCAGGGAAGGTGACGAGGGAGAGGAGTCTTTACCAGGGAAGGTGAAGAGGGAGAGGGGTCTTTACCAGGGAAGGTGACGAGGGAGAGGGGTCTTTACCAGGGAAGGTGACGAGGGAGAGGAGTCTTTACCAGGGAAGGTGACGAGGGAGAGGGGTCTTTACCAGGGAAGGTGACGAGGGAGAGGAGTCTTTACCAGGGAAGGTGAAGAGGGAGAGGGGTCTTTACCAGGGAAAGTGGAGAGGAGTCTTTACCAGGGAAGGTGGAGAGGAGTCTTTACCAGGGAAGGTGGAGTCTTTACCAGGGAAGCTGACGAGGGAGAGGGGTCTTTACCAGGGAAGGTGACGAGGGAGAGGGGTCTTTACCAGGGAAGGTGGAGAGGGAGAGGGGTCTTTACCAGGGAAGGTGACGAGGGAGAGGAGTCTTTACCAGGGAAGGTGGAGAGGGAGAGGGGTCTTTACCAGGGAAGGTGGAGAGGGAGAGGGGTCTTTACCAGGGAAGGTGACGAGGGAGAGGGGTCTTTACCAGGGAAGGTGACGAGGGAGAGGGGTCTTTACCAGGGAAAGTGACGAGGGAGAGGGGTCTTTACCAGGGAAGGTGACGAGGGAGAGGGGTCTTTACCAGGGAAGGTGACGAGGGAGAGGGGTCTTTACCAGGGAAGGTGACGAGGGAGAGGGGTCTTTACCAGGGAAGGTGACGAGGGAGAGGGGTCTTTACCAGGGAAGGTGGAGAGGGGTCTTTACCAAGGAAGGTGAAGAGGGAGAGGGGTCTTTACCAGGGAAGGTGACGAGGGAGAGGAGTCTTTACCAGGGAAGGTGACGAGGGAGAGGGGTCTTTACCAGGGAAAGTGACGAGGGAGAGGAGTCTTTACCAGGGAAGGTGACGAGGGAGAGGAGTCTTTACCAGGGAAGGTGACGAGGGAGAGGGGCCTTTACCAGGGAAGGTGACGAGGGAGAGGAGTCTTTACCAGGGAAGGTGACGAGGGAGAGGAGTCTTTACCAGGGAAGGTGACGAGGGAGAGGGGTCTTTACCAGGGAAGGTGACGAGGGAGAGGAGTCTTTACCAGGGAAGGTGAAGAGGGAGAGGGGTCTTTACCAGGGAAAGTGGAGAGGAGTCTTTACCAGGGAAGGTGGAGAGGAGTCTTTACCAGGGAAGGTGGAGTCTTTACCAGTGAAGCTGACGAGGGAGAGGGGTCTTTACCAGGGAAGGTGACGAGGGAGAGGGGTCTTTACCAGGGAAGGTGGAGAGGGAGAGGTGTCTTTACCAGGGAAGGTGACGAGGGAGAGGAGTCTTTACCAGGGAAGGTGGAGAGGGAGAGGGGTCTTTACCAGGGAAGGTGAAGAGGGAGAGGGGTCTTTACCAGGGAAGGTGACGAGGGAGAGGGGTCTTTACCAGGGAAGGTGACGAGGGAGAGGGGTCTTTACCAGGGAAAGTGACGAGGGAGAGGGGTCTTTACCAGGGAAGGTGACGAGGGAGAGGGGTCTTTACCAGGGAAGGTGACGAGGGAGAGGGGTCTTTACCAGGGAAGGTGACGAGGGAGAGGGGTCTTTACCAGGGAAGGTGACGAGGGAGAGGGGTCTTTACCAGGGAAGGTGACGAGGGAGAGGGGTCTTTACCAGGGAAGGTGACGAGGGAGAGGGGTCTTTACCAGGGAAGGTAGAGAAACATAGAGGAGTCTTTACCAGGGAAGGTGACGAGGGAGAGGGGTCTTTACCAGGGAAGGTGACGAGGGAGAGGGGTCTTTAACAGGGAAGGTGACGAGGGAGAGGGGTCTTTACCAGGGAAGGTGACGAGGGAGAGGGGTCTTTAACAGGGAAGGTCGCGAGGGAGAGGGGTCTTTAACAGGGAAGGTCGCGAGGGAGAGGGGTCTTTACCAGGGAAGGTGACGAGGGAGAGGGGTCTTTACCAGGGAAGGTGACGAGGGAGAGGGGTCTTTACCAGGGAAGGTGACGAGGGAGAGGGGTCTTTACCAGGGAAGTTGGGGAGGGAGAGGAGTCTTTACCAGGGAATGTGGAGAAACATAGAGGAGTCTTTACCAGGGAAGGTGACGAGGGAGAGGGGTCTTTACCAGGGAAGGTGACGAGGGAGAGGGGTCTTTACCAGGGAAGGTGACGAGGGAGAGGGGTCTTTACCAGGGAAGGTGACGAGGGAGAGGGGTCTTTACCAGGGAAGGTGACGAGGGAGAGGGGTCTTTACCAGGGAAGGTGACGAGGGAGAGGGGTCTTTACCAGGGAAGGTGACGAGGGAGAGGGGTCTTTACCAGGGAAGGTGACGAGGGAGAGGGGTCTTTACCAGGGAAGGTGACGAGGGAGAGGGGTCTTTACCAGGGAAGGTGACGAGGGAGAGGGGTCTTTACCAGGGAAGGTGACGAGGGAGAGGGGTCTTTACCAGGGAAGTTGGGGAGGGAGAGGAGTCTTTACCAGGGAATGTGGAGAAACATAGAGGAGTCTTTACCAGGGAAGGTGACGAGGGAGAGGGGTCTTTACCAGGGAAGGTGACGAGGGAGAGGGGTCTTTACCAGGGAAGGTGACGAGGGAGAGGGGTCTTTACCAGGGAAGGTGACGAGGGAGAGGGGTCTTTACCAGGGAAGGTGGGGAGGGAGAGGAGTCTTTACCAGGGAAGGTAGAGAAACATAGAGGAGTCTTTACCAGGGAAGGCAGAGAAACATAGAGGAGTCTTTACCAGGGAATGTGGAGAAACATAGAGGAGTCTTTACCAGGGAAGGTGACGAGGGAGAGGGGTCTTTACCAGGGAAGGTGACGAGGGAGAGGGGTCTTTACCAGGGAAGGTGACGAGGGAGAGGGGTCTTTACCAGGGAAGGTGGGGAGTGGGAGGAGTCTTTACCAGGGAAGGTGGGGAGGGAGAGGGGTCTTTACCAGGGAAGGTAGAGAAACATAGAGGGGTCTTTACCAGGGAAGGCAGAGAAACATAGCGGAGTCTTTACCAGGGAAGGTGGGGAGGGAGAGGAGTCTTTACCAAGGAAGGTGACGAGGGAGAGGAGTCTTTACCAGGGAAGGTGACGAGGGAGAGGGGTCTTTACCAGGGAAGGTGAAGAGGGAGAGGGGTCTTTACCAGGGAAGGTGACGAGGGAGAGGGGTCTTTACCAGGGAAGGTGACGAGGGAGAGGGGTCTTTACCAGGGAAGGTGACGAGGGAGAGGGGTCTTTACCAGGGAAGGTGACGAGGGAGAGGGGTCTTTACCAGGGAAGGTGACGAGGGAGAGGGGTCTTTACCAGGGAAGGTGACGAGGGAGAGGGGTCTTTACCAGGGAAGGTGACGAGGGAGAGGGGTCTTTACCAGGGAAGTTGGGGAGGGAGAGGAGTCTTTACCAGGGAATGTGGAGAAACATAGAGGAGTCTTTACCAGGGAAGGTGACGAGGGAGAGGGGTCTTTACCAGGGAAGGTGACGAGGGAGAGGGGTCTTTACCAGGGAAGGTGACGAGGGAGAGGGGTCTTTACCAGGGAAGGTAGAGAAACATAGAGGAGTCTTTACCAGGGAAGGCAGAGAAACATAGAGGAGTCTTTACCAGGGAATGTGGAGAAACATAGAGGAGTCTTTACCAGGGAAGGTGACGAGGGAGAGGGGTCTTTACCAGGGAAGGTGACGAGGGAGAGGGGTCTTTACCAGGGAAGGTGACGAGGGAGAGGGGTCTTTACCAGGGAAGGTGGGGAGTGGGAGGAGTCTTTACCAGGGAAGGTGGAGAGGGAGAGGGGTCTTTACCAGGGAAGGTAGAGAAACATAGAGGGGTCTTTACCAGGGAAGGCAGAGAAACATAGAGGAGTCTTTACCAGGGAAGGTGGGGAGGGAGAGGAGTCTTTACCAAGGAAGGTGACGAGGGAGAGGGGTCTTTACCAGGGAAGGTGACGAGGGAGAGGGGTCTTTACCAGGGAAGGTGAAGAGGGAGAGGGGTCTTTACCAGGGAAGGTGACGAGGGAGAGGGGTCTTTACCAGGGAAGGTGACGAGGGAGAGGGGTCTTTACCAGGGAAGGTGACGAGGGAGAGGGGTCTTTACCAGGGAAGGTGACGAGGGAGAGGGGTCTTTACCAGGGAAGGTGACGAGGGAGAGGGGTCTTTACCAGGGAAGGTGACGAGGGAGAGGGGTCTTTACCAGGGAAGGTGACGAGGGAGAGGGGTCTTTACCAGGGAAGGTGACGAGGGAGAGGGGTCTTTACCAGGGAAGGTGACGAGGGAGAGGGGTCTTTACCAGGGAAGGTGACGAGGGAGAGGGGTCTTTACCAGGGAAGTTGGGGAGGGAGAGGAGTCTTTACCAGGGAATGTGGAGAAACATAGAGGAGTCTTTACCAGGGAAGGTGACGAGGGAGAGGGGTCTTTACCAGGGAAGGTGACGAGGGAGAGGGGTCTTTACCAGGGAAGGTGACGAGGGAGAGGGGTCTTTACCAGGGAAGGTGACGAGGGAGAGGGGTCTTTACCAGGGAAGTTGGGGAGGGAGAGGAGTCTTTACCAGGGAAGGTGGAGAAACATAGAGGAGTCTTTACCAGGGAAGGTGGAGAGGAGTCTTTACCAGGGAAGGTGGAGAGGAGTCTTTACCAGGGAAGCAGAAGGAGTCTTTACCAGGGAAGCAGAAGGAGTCTTTACCAGGGAAGGTGGAGTCTTTACCAGGGAAGGTGGAGTCTTTACCAGGGAAGGTGGAGTCTTTACCAGGGAAGGTAGTGTCTCTACCAGGGAAGGTTGAGTCTTTACCAGGGAAGCAGAAGGGATCCCAGTAGTCTGAGAGAAATGTAACATCACCACTTCCTCTTTCACATTTCATAACTACTGACTGACTGCTATACTACCTTGCAAGTTGATAGGTCAATTTCCTGGTTCAAAAGTAGTGCACCAAATAGAGACAAGGGTGCCATTTGGGATGCAGGCAGGTTGGTCTGTTGGTTTGGAGCAGCAACTTTAATGTATCATCTGAGAAACCAACATACAGCAGCACTCTTTTACTAACAGTCTGTATTGATCTCTTGTTATCCTAATTGTCTCTCGGAGGAGAACGGGCGTTGTGAAGTTACGATGCACGGTAACCCTATGAAGAGTATTACAGTAAGGCGATAGCCAGCTACTCTTTAACTCTCAATCTGTTTTCCATTTGTCTTGATCCATTATGGATTTATTCTCTAGTGGCTAAAGAACAAACTGGGTACACAGACACACACAGGCACGCATACCAAACACATGCTTACGCACACACCACACACACATGTGTGTGTGTTTAAGGCACGCTGCTAAACAACTCGGGTGTAAAGAAGTGACCTCTGTTGTTGTGTAAGTAGTGTGTGTTTTTATTGAGTCTTACAGCCTGGGGGGGTCACAGCCTGGGGAGTGGGGGGGGGGGGGGGTCACAGCCTGGGGAGTGGGGGTGAGTCATAGTCTGGAGGGGGGAGGGGGGGGGGATCACAGCCTGGGGAGGGGGTGTGGGTCATAGTCTGGAGAGGGGGGGGGGTCACAGCCTTTGGGAGGGGAGGGGGGGGGGGGGGGGTCACTCCCTGGAGGGGGGGGTCACAGCCTGGGGAGGGGGTGTGGGTCATAGTCTGGAGGGGTCACAGCCTTTGGGAGGGGGGGGGGGGGGTCACAGCCTGGGGAGGGGGGTGGGTCACAGTCTGGAGGGGTCAGAGAGGAAATGCAGCCAAGAGATGAGTCTTTACCAGGGAAGGCAGAGAGACATTAGGAGTCTTTACCAGGGAAGCACCCTACCCGGGAGGAGGTTTGGAGGGAGATGGGAGGGGTAGTTTGGGGGAGAGAAGGAAGGGAGGTATGGTGGTTGGAGGGAGATGGGTTGGGGAGGGGGGTAGTTTGGGGGAGGGAGGTTTGGAGGGAGATGTGTGGGGGGGGGGGGGGGTAGTTTGGGGGAGGGAGATGCTTTGGGGGGGTCGTTTGGGGGAGGGATGTTTGGAGGGAGATGCTTTGGGGGGGTAGTTTGGGGGGGTAGTTTGGAGGGAGATGCTTTGGGGGGGTAGTTTGGGGGGGGGTAGTTTGGAGGGAGATGCTTTGGGGGGGGGTAGTTTGGAGGGAGATGCTTTGGGGGGGTAGTTTGGGGGAGGGAGGTTTGAAGGGAGATGCTTTGGGGGGGTAGTTTGGGGGAGGGAGGTTTGGAGGGAGATGCTTTGGGGGGGTAGTTTGGGGGAGGGAGGTTTGGAGGGAGATGCTTTGGGGGGGTAGTTTGGGGGAGGGAGGTTTGGAGGGAGATGCTTTGGGGGGGTAGTTTGAGGGAGGGAGGTTTGGAGGGAGATGCTTTGGGGGGGTAGTTTGGAGGGAGGCAGATATATAGCAGACCTCCTGGCTGTTAGAATGTTCTCATTCTCTGAATATTCAATTCATCTAGGGCCAATTCTTCTTTCTAAACATCTACACACACACACACACACACACACACACACACACACACACACACACACACACACACACACACACACACACACACACACACACACACACACACACACACACACACACAGAGCTCTACAGTATAAACCTTCACCTTTTTCACGAGGCACTCTGTCATTTTGACTACCGGGGCAGGTAAAGCTACCCTTCATTAACCTATAGGCTCCAGCATCCCAAACTCCAGCCTCCTTATTCTAGTGCACTAGTTTTCACCACAGCCCCTCCAGTCTATTTGTTATTTATATTAAATGTTTTCTTTAACCTTTTTATTTAACTAGGCAAGTCAGTTAAGAACAAATACTTATTTACAACGACGGCCTCCTGTGGCAATGGGGGCTGGGATTAAAAATAAACATACAGGACAAAACACACATCACGACAACAGAGACACGGCATGGCAGCACAACATGACAACAACATGGTAGCAGAAACACAACATGGTAGCAGAAACACAACATGGTAGCAGCAGCACAACATGGTAGCAGCAGAGCAACATGGTAGCAGAAACACAACATGGTAGCAGCAGCACAACATGGTAGCAGCAGCACAACATGGTAGCAGCAACACAACATGGTAGCAGCAGAGCAACATGGTAGCAGCAGCACAACATGGTAGCAGAAGAGCAACATGGTAGCAGAAGCACAACATGGTAGCAGAAGCACAACATGGTAGCAGAAACACAACATGGTAGCAGCAGCACATCATGGTAGCAGCAGAGCAACATGGTAGCAGCAGCACAACATGGTAGCAGCAGCACAACATGGTAGAAGCAGCACAACATGGTAGAAGAAACACAACATGGTAGCAGAAACACAACATGGTAGCAGCAGAACAACATGGTAGAAGAAACACAACATGGTAGCAGCAGAGCAACATGGTAGGAGCAGCACAACATGGTAGAAGCAGAGCAACATGGTAGCAGCAGCACAACATGGTAGAAGAAGCACAACATGGTAGAAGAAACACAACATGGTAGCAGCAGCACAACATGGTAGCAGCAGCACAACATGGTAGCAGCAGCGCAACATGGTAGCAGCAGCGCAACATGGTAGCAGCAGCGCAACATGGTAGCAGCAGCGCAACATGGTAGCAGCAGCACAACATGGTAGCAGCAGAGCAACATGGTAGCAGCAGCACAACATGGTAGCAGCAGAGCAACATGGTAGCAGCAGCACAACATGGTAGCAGCAGCACAACATGGTAGCATCAGAGCAACATGGTAGCAGCAGCACAACATGGTAGCAGCAGAGAAACATGGTAGCAGCAGCGCAACATGGTAGCAGCAGAGCAACATGGTAGCAGCAGCGCAACATGGTAGCAGCAGCGCAACATGGTAGCAGCAGCGCAACATGGTAGCAGCAGCGCAACATGGTAGCAGCAGCGCAACATGGTAGCAGCAGCACAACATGGTAGCAGAAACACAACATGGTAGCAGCAGCACAACATGGTAGCAGCAACACAACATGGTAGCAGCAGCACAACATGGTAGCAGCAGCACAACATGGTAGCAGCAGCACAACATGGTAGCAAAAGAGCACAACATGGTAGAAGAAGAGCAACATGGTAGCAGCAGCGCAACATGGTAGAAGCAGCACAACATGGTAGCAGCAGCACAACATGGTAGCAGCAGCACAAACATGGTACGTTATTGGACACAGACCAACAGCACAAGGGCAAGAAGGTAGAGAGAACAATACATCACGCAAAGCAGCCACAACTGTCAGTCGCTAGCTACAGCGGGCTGAAAAGAGGAGCGACCCCAGGGATGATCAACAACATTGTGCTACTTCTGGGGGAATTTCCAGTGGCGGTAGAACGCCTCAGTTAAAGGGGAGGGATATTATGGAAAGGTTGACAGAGAGAAAGATGAAGAAATAGATGGAGAGAGGGAGAGAGGGATGGAGAAAGGGAGAGAGGGATGGAGAAAGGGAGAGAGGGATGGAGAAAGGGAGAGAGGGATGGAGAAAGGGAGAGAGGGATGGAGAAAGGGAGAGAGGGGAGGAGAGAGGGGTGGAGAGAGAAGAAATGGAGAGAGGGATGGAGAGAGGAGAAAGGGAGAGCAAGAGGGATGGAGAGAGGAGAGAAGGGGAGAGAGGGATGGAGAGAAGGGAGGAGAGCGGGATGGAGAGAGGAGACAGAGGGAGGAATGGAGAGAGGAGACAGAGGGATGGAGAGAGAGAGAGAGAGGAGACAGAGAGGGATGGAGAGAGGAGACAGAGGGAGGAATGGAGAGAGGAGACAGAGAGGGATGGAGAGAGAGAGGAGACAGAGAGGGATGGAGAGAGAGAGGAGACAGAGAGGGAGGTCTCAAGAGCTTTGGATGAAATTGGACACAGTCACAAGTAATTTAACGTTTCACAAATTGAAGAGGGGGTAATAATGATTGGTTCCAGGACTAACCCTCTGTCTCTTTGTCTCCACAAAAGTGTGTGTGTGTGTGTACAGACTGCAAATGTATATGTCAGCCTGTGTTTGTGCATTCATGTCATCATCGGTGACGTGTAAAAGCCTGTGGGAGTGTGTTGACATGGTTTTGTTGGTGTCTCGGTGTGTGTGTGTGTGTGTGTGTGTATACACATTCCCTAGGCCCTGCTCTGTCTCTGGTCTCACCAACATGGTTATAGTTACCATCTCTCCCACACAATAGTGTGTGTATGTGTTGGTAGAGCATGGTGCTTGCAACACCAGGGTTGAGGGTTCGATTCCCACCGGAGACCAGTACGAAAATGTATGCACTCACTACTGTAAGTCTCTCTGATTAAGAGCATCTGCTAAATGACCCCTCCCCTCCCTGCTCTCCTCCCTCCCCTCCCTGCTCTCCTCCCTCCCCTCCCCTCGCTGCTCTCCTCTGTCTTTCCCCTCCTCCCCACTCTCCTCTTTCCCCTCCTCACTCTCCTCCCTCCTCACTCTCCTCAATGCTCTCCTCCCTCTTTCCTCTCCTCCCTCCCTGCTCTCCTCCCTCCCCTCCTCCCCTCCCCTCGCTGCTCTCTTCTGTCTTTCCCCTCCTCCCCACTCTCCTCTTTCCCCTCCTCACTCTCCTCAATGCTCTCCTGTAGACAAGGGGTTACGCAGGAGAGAGGGGGTGCTATCTGTTAGCTCAGACCTGTAGACAAGGGGTTACACAGGAGAGAGGGGTGCTATCTGTTAGCTCAGACCTGTAGACAAGGGGTTACGCAGGAGAGAGGGGTGCTATCTGTTAGCTCAGACCTGTAGACAAGGCGTTACACAGGAGAGAGGGGTGCTATCTGTTAGCTCAGACCTGTAGACAAGGGGTTACACAGGAGAGAGGGGTGCTATCTGTCAGCTCAGACCTGTAGACAGGGGGTTACACAGGAGAGAGGGGTGCTATCTGTTAGCTCAGACCTGTAGACAAGGGGTTACACAGGAGAGAGGGGTGCTATCTGTTAGCTCAGACCTGTAGACAAGGGGTTACGCAGGAGAGAGGGGTGCTATCTGTTAGCTCAGACCTGTAGACAAGGGGTTACGCAGGAGAGAGGGGTGCTATCTGTTAGCTCAGACCTGTAGACAAGGGGTTACGCAGTAGAGAGGGGTGCTATCTGTTAGCTCAGACCTGTAGACAAGGGGTTACACAGGAGAGAGGGGTGCTATCTGTTAGCTCAGACCTGTAGACAAGGGGTTACACAGGAGAGAGGGGTGCTATCTGTTAGCTCAGACCTGTAGACAAGGGGTTACACAGGAGAGAGGGGGTGCTATCTGTTAGCTCAGACCTGTAGACAAGGGGTTACGCAGTAGAGAGGGGTGCTATCTGTTAGCCCAGACCTGTAGACAAGGGGTTACGCAGGAGAGAGGGGTGCTATCTGTTAGCTCAGACCTGTAGACAAGGGGTTACGCAGGAGAGAGGGGTGCTATCTGTTAGCTCAGACCTGTAGACAAGGGGTTACACAGGAGAGAGGGGTGCTATCTGTTAGCTCAGACCTGTAGACAAGGGGTTACACAGGAGAGAGGGGTGCTATCTGTTAGCTCAGACCTGTAGACAAGGCGTTACACAGGAGAGAGGGGTGCTATCTGTTAGCTCAGACCTGTAGACAAGGCGTTACACAGGAGAGAGGGGTGCTATCTGTTAGCTCAGACCTGTAGACAAGGGGTTACACAGGAGAGAGGGGTGCTATCTGTTAGCTCAGACCTGTAGACAAGGCGTTACACAGGAGAGAGGGGTGCTATCTGTTAGCTCAGACCTGTAGACAAGGCGTTACACAGGAGAGAGGGGTGCTATCTGTTAGCTCAGACCTGTAGACAAGGGGTTACACAGGAGAGAGGGGTGCTATCTGTTAGCTCAGACCTGTAGACAAGGGGTTACACAGGAGAGAGGGGTGCTATCTGTTAGCTCAGACCTGTAGACAAGGGGTTACACAGGAGAGAGGGGTGCTATCTGTTAGCTCAGACCTGTAGACAAGGGGTTACACAGGAGAGAGGGGGTGCTATCTGTTAGTGGGTGTTTTGGTGAAACATAACAGGTAGTTGAAGAGAGTGAAACTGTGTGATGTGTTTCCTGAGTTACCTTGAGAACCATCCAGAAACGGCAACAAAAGCTCTCTCCCTGTTCTGTTCTTGCATCAGCGACGTGGGCGGTTCTCTGGAACGTGTTGCCACGGTAACGGGACATAGCTGCACAGCCTGATGTCTTTTAAGAGAGATGTTGTCATCCCTCTCCTTGGCGACGCCTTGACGCCACCAGTGATGTGTCCTCCTCTTCCAAGAGGCTTGAGACAGACGCTCTTCGCATTAAATACACAGACAGACAGGCTATAGTCACAGACAGGCAGGCTATAGTCACAGACAGACAGGCTATAGTCACAGACAGACAGGCTATAGTCACAGACAGACAGGCTATAGTCACAGACAGACAGACAGACAGACAGACAGACAGACAGACAGACAGACAGGCTATAGTCACAGACAGGCTATAGTCACAGACAGGCTATAGTCACAGACAGGCTATAGTCACAGACAGACAGGCTAAAGTCACAGACAGACAGGCTATAGTCACAGACAGACAGGCTATAGTCACAGACAGACAGGCTAAAGTCACAGACAGACAGGCTAAAGTCACAGACAGACAGGCTAAAGTCACAGACAGACAGGCTATAGTCACAGACAGACAGGCTATAGTCACAGACAGACAGGCTATAGTCACAGACAGACAGGCTATAGTCACAGACAGGCAGGCTATAGTCACAGACAGGCAGGCTATAGTCACAGACAGACAGGCTATAGTCACAGATAGACAGGCTATAGTCACAGACAGACAGGCTATAGTCACAGACAGACAGGCTATAGTCACAGACAGACAGGCTAAAGTCACAGACAGACAGGCTAAAGTCACAGACAGACAGGCTAAAGTCACAGACAGACAGGCTAAAGTCACAGACAGACAGGCTAAAGTCACAGACAGACAGGCTAAAGTCACAGACAGACAGGCTGTAGTCACAGACAGACAGACAGGCTATAGTCACGGACAGACAGACAGGCTATAGTCACAGACAGACAGACAGGATATAGTCACAGACAGACAGGCTATAGTCACAGACAGACAGACAGACAGGCTATAGTCACAGACAGACAGACAGACAGGCTAGTCACAGACAGACAGACAGACAGGCTATAGTCAGACAGACAGACAGACAGGCTATAGTCAGACAGACAGACAGACAGGCTATAGTCACAGACAGACAGACAGGCTATAGTCACAGACAGGCAGACAGGCTATAGTCACAGACAGGCAGACAGACAGACAGGCTATAGTCAGACAGACAGACAGGCTATAGTCACAGACAGACAGACAGGCTATAGTCACATACAGACAGACAGGCTATAGTCACATACAGACAGACAGGCTATAGTCACATACAGACAGACAGGCTATAGTCACATACAGACAGACAGGCTATAGTCACATACAGACAGACAGGCTATAGTCACATACAGACAGACAGGCTATAGTCTCAGACAGACAGACAGGCTATAGTCTCAGACAGACAGACAGGCTATAGTCACAGACAGACAGACAGGCTATAGTCACAGACAGACAGACAGGCTATAGTCACAGGCAGACAGACAGGCTATAGTTAGTCACAGACAGACAGACAGACAGGCTATAGTTAGTCACAGACAGACAGACAGACAGACAGACAGACAGACAGACAGACAGGCTATAGTCACAGACAGACAGACAGGCTATAGTCAGACAGACAGACAGGCTATAGTCAGACAGACAGACAGACAGACAGGCTATAGTCAGACAGACAGACATGCTATAGTCAGACAGACAGACAGACAGGCTATAGTCACAGACAGACAGACAGGCTATAGTCAGACAGACAGACAGACAGACAGGCTATAGTCAGACAGACAGACATGCTATAGTCAGACAGACAGACAGACAGACAGGCTATAGTCAGACAGACAGACATGCTATAGTCAGACAGACTGACAGGCTATAGTCAGACTGACAGGCTATAGTCAGACTGACAGGCTATAGTCAGACAGACAGGCTATAGTCACAGACAGACAGGCTATAGTCACAGACAGACAGGCTATAGTCACAGACAGACAGACAGACAGGCTATAGTCACAGACAGACAGGCTATAGTCACAGACAGACAGACAGGCTATAGTCACAGACAGACAGACAGGCTATAGTCACATACAGACAGACAGGCTACAGTCACAGACAGACAGGCTATAGTCACAGACAGACAGACAGACAGGCTATAGTCACAGACAGACAGGCTATAGTCACAGACAGACAGGCTATAGTCACAGACAGACAGACAGACAGACAGGCTATAGTCACAGACAGACAGACAGGCTATAGTTAGTCACAGACAGACAGACAGGCTATAGTTAGTCACAGACAGGCTATAGTCACAGACAGACAGACAGGCTATAGTCACAGACAGACAGGCTATAGTCACAGACAGACAGGCTATAGTCACAGACAGACAGACAGACAGGCTATAGTCACAGACAGACAGACAAGCTATAGTTAGTCACAGACAGACAGGCTATAGTTAGTCACAGACAGACAGACAGGCTATAGTCACAGACAGACAGGCTATAGTCACAGACAGACAGGCTATAGTCACAGGCAGACAGACAGGCTATAGTCACAGGCAGACAGACAGGCTATAGTCACAGACAGACAGACAGGCTATTGTCACAGACAGACAGACAGACAGACAGACAGGCTATGGTCACAGACAGACAGACAGGCTATGGTCACAGACAGGCGGGCTATGGTCACAGACAGGCCGACTCTGGCTACAGAACATAGACATGCATATTTATACATACATGCCCTATGATGTGTTTTTATATACATCCTTGGTACCGTAGAGATCCTATTATATTACTAGAGGGGTTATGTCATAAAACCTATGTTATGAAAAGTTCCAGAATGGGGTGAAAATGGTAGCCATATTGGTCAGGGAGAAATCCAATTGGAACGTCTCCTTGGAATGAATGGCAGAGGCATAATCCTGATTTTACTTTATGCATTAAAATAGAAGTATGATGTACTATATTAGAAGTACTATATTAGAAGTATGATGTTCTATATTAGAAGTACTATATTAGAAGTATGATGTTCTATATTAGAAGTACTATATTAGAAGTATGATGTTCTATATTAGAAGTACTATATTAGAAGTATGATGTTCTATATTAGAAGTACTATATTAGAAGTATGATGTACTATATTAGAAGTATTGTGTACTATATTAGAAGTATGATGTTCTATATTAGAGGTATGATGTACTATATTAGAATTACTGTCAACCTACAATATTGCCATCATTATAAATACAGTTTATGCGGGTTTTATACACATTTTCTGTATAAATAGCATCTAAAATATATGTAAACAAACCATACATTTTGGGGGGAAAGCTATGTGAATGGTATTGTATGATACAATATCAAAACTTGTTGCATTTACAACTTGTCTAAATCCTATCATCAATTGATGCCAGTCAGTGTACAGGACTAGGTGACTGTTGAATCCTTACCAGTAGGTTTACATTTAGAGTTACAGGACTAGGTGACTGTTGAATCTATACCAGTAGGTTTACATTTAGAGTTACAGGACTAGGTGACTGTTGAATCCATACCAGTAGGTTTACATTTAGAGTTACAGGACTAGGTGACTGAATCCATACCAGTAGGTTTACATTTAGAGTTACAGGACTAGGTGACTGTTGAATCCATACCAGTTGGTTTACATTTAGAGTTACAGGACTAGGTGACTGTTGAATCCATACCAGTTGGTTTACATTTAGAGTTACAGGACTAGGTGACTGTTGAATCCATACCAGTAGGTTTACATTTAGAGTTACAGGACTAGGTGACTGTTGAATCCATACCAGTAGGTTTACATTTAGAGTTACAGGACTAGGTGACTGTTGAATCCATACCAGTAGGTTTACATTTAGAGTTACAGGACTAGGTGACGGTTGAATCCATACCAGTAGGTTTACATTTAGAGTTACAGGACTAGGTGACTGTTGAATCCATACCAGTAGGTTTACATTTAGAGTTACAGGACTAGGTGACTGTTGAATCTATACCAGTAGGTTTACATTTAGAGTTACAGGACTAGGTGACTGTTGAATCTATACCAGTAGGTTTACATTTAGAGTTACAGGACTAGGTGACTGTTGAATCCATACCAGTAGGTTTACATTTAGAGTTACAGGACTAGGTGACTGTTGAATCCATACCAGTTGGTTTACATTTAGAGTTACAGGACTAGGTGACTGTTGAATCCATACCAGTAGGTTTACATTTAGAGTTACAGGACTAGGTGACTGTTGAATCCATACCAGTAGGTTTACATTTAGAGTTACAGGACTAGGTGACTGAATCCATACCAGTAGGTTTACATTTAGAGTTACAGGACTAGGTGACTGTTGAATCCATACCAGTTGGTTTACATTTAGAGTTACAGGACTAGGTGACTGTTGAATCCATACCAGTTGGTTTACATTTAGAGTTACAGGACTAGGTGACTGTTGAATCCATACCAGTAGGTTTACATTTAGAGTTACAGGACTAGGTGACTGTTGAATCCATACCAGTAGGTTTACATTTAGAGTTACAGGACTAGGTGACTGTTGAATCCATACCAGTAGGTTTACATTTAGAGTTACAGGACTAGGTGACGGTTGAATCCATACCAGTAGGTTTACATTTAGAGTTACAGGACTAGGTGACTGTTGAATCCATACCAGTAGGTTTACATTTAGAGTTACAGGACTAGGTGACTGTTGAATCTATACCAGTAGGTTTACATTTAGAGTTACAGGACTAGGTGACTGATCCATACCAGTAGGTTTACATTTAGAGTTACAGGACTAGGTGACTGTTGAATCCATACCAGTAGGTTTACATTTAGAGTTACAGGACTAGGTGACTGTTGAATCCATACCAGTAGGTTTACATTTAGAGTTACAGGACTAGGTGACTGTTGAATCCATACCAGTATGTTTACATTTAGAGTTACAGGACTAGGTGACTGTTGAATCCATACCAGTGGGTTTACATTTAGAGTTACAGGACTAGGTGACTGATCCATACCAGTAGGTTTACATTTAGAGTTACAGCACTAGGTGACTGATCCATACCAGTAGGTTTACATTTAGAGTTACAGGACTAGGTGACTGTTGAATCCATACCAGTTGGTTTACATTTAGAGTTACAGGACTAGGTGACTGTTGAATCCATACCAGTTGGTTTACATTTAGAGTTACAGGACTAGGTGACTGTTGAATCCATACCAGTAGGTTTACATTTAGAGTTACAGGACTAGGTGACTGTTGAATCCATACCAGTAGGTTTACATTTAGAGTTACAGGACTAGGTGACTGTTGAATCCATACCAGTAGGTTTACATTTAGAGTTACAGGACTAGGTGACGGTTGAATCCATACCAGTAGGTTTACATTTAGAGTTACAGGACTAGGTGACTGTTGAATCCATACCAGTAGGTTTACATTTAGAGTTACAGGACTAGGTGACTGTTGAATCTATACCAGTAGGTTTACATTTAGAGTTACAGGACTAGGTGACTGATCCATACCAGTAGGTTTACATTTAGAGTTACAGGACTAGGTGACTGTTGAATCCATACCAGTAGGTTTACATTTAGAGTTACAGGACTAGGTGACTGTTGAATCCATACCAGTAGGTTTACATTTAGAGTTACAGGACTAGGTGACTGTTGAATCCATACCAGTATGTTTACATTTAGAGTTACAGGACTAGGTGACTGTTGAATCCATACCAGTGGGTTTACATTTAGAGTTACAGGACTAGGTGACTGATCCATACCAGTAGGTTTACATTTAGAGTTACAGCACTAGGTGACTGATCCATACCAGTAGGTTTACATTTAGAGTTACAGGACTAGGTGACTGTTGAATCCATACCAGTAGGTTTACATTTAGAGTTACAGGACTAGGTGACTGTTGAATCCATACCAGTAGGTTTACATTTAGAGTTACAGGACTAGGTGACTGTTGAATCCATACCAGTAGGTTTACATTTAGAGTTACAGGACTAGGTGACTGATCCATACCAGTAGGTTTACATTTAGAGTTACAGGACTAGGTGACTGATCCATACCAGTAGGTTTACATTTAGAGTTACAGGACTAGGTGACTGTTGAATCCATACCAGTAGGTTTACATTTAGAGTTACAGGACTAGGTGACTGTTGAATCCATACCAGTAGGTTTACATTTAGAGTTACAGGACTAGGTGACTGTTGAATCCATACCAGTAGGTTTACATTTAGAGTTACAGGACTAGGTGACTGTTGAATCCATACCAGTAGGTTTACATTTAGAGTTACAGGACTATGTGACTGTTGAATCCATACCAGTAGGTTTACATTTAGAGTTACAGGACTAGGTGACTGTTGAATCCATACCAGTGGGTTTACATTTAGAGTTACAGGACTAGGTGACTGTTGAATCCATACCAGTAGGTTTACATTTAGTGTTACAGGACTAGGTGACTGTTGAATCCATACCAGTAGGTTTACATTTAGAGTTACAGGACTAGGTGACTGTTGAATCCATACCAGTAGGTTTACATTTAGAGTTACAGGACTAGGTGACTGTTGAATCCATACCAGTAGGTTTACATTTAGATTTACAGGACTAGGTGACTGTTGAATCCATACCAGTAGGTTTACATTTAGAGTTACAGGACTAGGTGACTGTTGAATCCATACCAGTAGGTTTACATTTAGAGTTACAGGACTAGGTGACTGTTGAATCCATACCAGTAGGTTTACATTTAGAGTTACAGGACTAGGTGACTGTTGAATCCATACCAGTAGGTTTACATTTAGAGTTACAGGACTAGGTGACTGTTGAATCCATACCAGTAGGTTTACATTTAGAGTTACAGGACTAGGTGACTGTTGAATCCATACCAGTAGGTTGACATTTAGAGTTACAGGACTAGGTGACTGTTGAATCCATACCAGTGGGTTTACATTTAGAGTTACAGGACTAGGTGACTGTTGAATCCATACCAGTAGGTTTACATTTAGAGTTACAGGACTAGGTGACTGTTGAATCCATACCAGTAGGTTTACATTTAGAGTTACAGGACTAGGTGACTGTTGAATCCATACCAGTGGGTTTACATTTAGAGTTACAGGACTAGGTGACTGTTGAATCCATACCAGTAGGTTTATATTTAGAGTTACAGGACTAGGTGACTGTTGAATCCATACCAGTTGGTTTACATTTAGAGTTACAGGACTAGGTGACTGTTGAATCCATACCAGTGGGTTTACATTTAGAGTTACAGGACTAGGTGACTGTTGAATCCATACCAGTGGGTTTACATTTAGAGTTACAGGACTAGGTGACTGTTGAATCCATACCAGAGTTACAGGACTAGGTGACTGTTGAATCCATACCAGAGTTACAGGACTAGGTGACTGTTGAATCCATACCAGAGTTACAGGACTAGGTGACTGTTGAATCCATACCAGTAGGTTTACATTTAGAGTTACAGGACTAGGTGACTGTTGAATCCATACCAGTAGGTTGACATTTAGAGTTACAGGACTAGGTGACTGTTGAATCCATACCAGTGGGTTTACATTTAGAGTTACAGGACTAGGTGACTGTTGAATCCATACCAGTAGGTTTACATTTAGAGTTACAGGACTAGGTGACTGTTGAATCCATACCAGTAGGTTTACATTTAGAGTTACAGGACTAGTTGACTGTTGAATCCATACCAGTAGGTTTACATTTAGAGTTACAGGACTAGGTGACTGTTGAATCCATACCAGTGGGTTTACATTTAGAGTTACAGGACTAGGTGACTGTTGAATCCATACCAGTAGGTTGACATTTAGAGTTACAGGACTAGGTGACTGTTGAATCCATACCAGTGGGTTTACATTTAGAGTTACAGGACTAGGTGACTGTTGAATCCATACCAGTGGGTTTACATTTAGAGTTACAGGACTAGGTGACTGTTGAATCCATACCAGAGTTACAGGACTAGGTGACTGTTGAATCCATACCAGTGGGTTTACATTTAGAGTTACAGGACTAGGTGACTGTTGAATCCATACCAGTAGGTTTACATTTAGAGTTACAGGACTAGGTGACTGTTGAATCCATACCAGTGGGTTTACATTTAGAGTTACAGGACTAGGTGACTGTTGAATCCATACCAGTAGGTTTACATTTAGAGTTACAGGACTAGGTGACTGTTGAATCCATACCAGTAGGTTGACATTTAGAGTTACAGGACTAGGTGACTGTTGAATCCATACCAGAGTTACAGGACTAGGTGACTGTTGAATCCATACCAGAGTTACAGGACTAGGTGACTGTTGAATCCATACCAGAGTTACAGGACTAGGTGACTGTTGAATCCATACCAGAGTTACAGGACTAGGTGACTGTTGAATCCATACCAGTGGGTTTACATTTAGAGTTACAGGACTAGGTGACTGTTGAATCCATACCAGAGTTACAGGACTAGGTGACTGTTGAATCCATACCAGTGGGTTTACATTTAGAGTTACAGGACTAGGTGACTGTTGAATCCATACCAGTAGGTTTACATTTAGAGTTACAGGACTAGGTGACTGTTGAATCCATACCAGTAGGTTGACATTTAGAGTTACAGGACTAGGTGACTGTTGAATCCATACCAGAGTTACAGGACTAGGTGACTGTTGAATCCATACCAGAGTTACAGGACTAGGTGACTGTTGAATCCATACCAGAGTTACAGGACTAGGTGACTGTTGAATCCATACCAGAGTTACAGGACTAGGTGACTGTTGAATCCATACCAGTGGGTTTACATTTAGAGTTACAGGACTAGGTGACTGTTGAATCCATACCAGAGTTACAGGACTAGGTGACTGTTGAATCCATACCAGTAGGTTTACATTTAGAGTTACAGGACTAGGTGACTGTTGAATCCATACCAGTAGGTTGCCATTTAGAGTTACAGGACTAGGTGACTGTTGAATCCATACCAGAGTTACAGGACTAGGTGACTGTTGAATCCATACCAGAGTTACAGGACTAGGTGACTGTTGAATCCATACCAGAGTTACAGGACTAGGTGACTGTGGAATCCATACCAGAGTTACAGGACTAGGTGACTGTTGAATCCATACCAGAGTTACAGGACTAGGTGACTGTTGAATCCATACCAGAGTTACAGGACTAGGTGACTGTTGAATCCATACCAGAGTTACAGGACTAGGTGACTGTTGAATCCATACCAGAGTTACAGGACTAGGTGACTGTTGAATCCATACCAGAGTTACAGGACTAGGTGACTGTTGAATCCATACCAGTAGGTTTACATTTAGAGTTACAGGACTAGGTGACTGTTGAATCCATACCAGTAGGTTGACATTTAGAGTTACAGGACTAGGTGACTGTTGAATCCATACCAGAGTTACAGGACTAGGTGACTGTTGAATCCATACCAGAGTTACAGGACTAGGTGACTGTTGAATCCATACCAGAGTTACAGGACTAGGTGACTGTTGAATCCATACCAGAGTTACAGGACTAGGTGACTGTTGAATCCATACCAGAGTTACAGGACTAGGTGACTGTTGAATCCATACCAGAGTTACAGGACTAGGTGACTGTTGAATCCATACCAGAGTTACAGGACTAGGTGACTGTTGAATCCATACCAGAGTTACAGGACTAGGTGACTGTTGAATCCATACCAGAGTTACAGGACTAGGTGACTGTTGAATCCATACCAGTGGGTTTACATTTAGAGTTACAGGACTAGGTGACTGTTGAATCCATACCAGTGTTACAGGACTAGGTGACTGTTGAATCCATACCAGTAGGTTTACATTTAGAGTTACAGGACTAGGTGACTGTTGAATCCATACCAGAGTTACAGGACTAGGTGACTGTTGAATCCATACCAGTAGGTTGACATTTAGAGTTACAGGACTAGGTGACTGTTGAATCCATACCAGAGTTACAGGACTAGGTGACTGTTGAATCCATACCAGAGTTACAGGACTAGGTGACTGTTGAATCCATACCAGTAGGTTTACATTTAGAGTTACAGTCTCTCCCCCTCGGTTAATGTTACATCTGGATGTTAACTGTCGCCATATGATGGAACCGTGCCACATGTGGAAATTCTCTCTTTCTTCCTGGGTCTTGAATACTTGCCCAGAGCCTAGGGCAGCCCCATCCCCAATAGTTACCCTCTGTTTCATATCAATGACATCTCTATGAGGATGACTGCTCACATATGTAGTTTATAACTTACACTTTAAACACAGTACAACTTATAAGGATTAATGAAGCCTTCATAAACCTGTTATAACCCTTTCGAAGGCCTACATAGGGTACTACAGTGTTGTGGTTTTATTTGGACATTTATTTAACCGGTGTATCTAGTAGCCTGGTCTCAGACCTGTGTTGCTGTAATTTATTAACCGGTGTATCTAGTAGCCTGGTCTCAGATCTGTGTTGCTGTAATTTATTTAACCGGTGTATCTAGTAGCCTGGTCTCAAAAGCCCATCCGTGACAAGGACCGACGAGTTGTGTGTTCTGAGATGCCGTTCTGGGACTGTGTGTTTACAGGCAGTAGGGCCTGTCATCATTCACTATGAACTGGACTGTGTGTTTCCAGGCAGTAGGACCTGTCATCATTCACTATGAACTGGACTGTGTGTTTATAGTCAGTAGGGCCTGTCATCATTCACTATGAACTAGACTGTGTGTTTCTAGGCAGTAGGGCCTGTCATCATTCACTATGAACTGGACTGTGTGTTTACAGGCAGTAGGGCCTGACATCATTCACTTTGAACCGGACTGTGTGTTTCTAGGCAGTAGGGCCTGTCATCATTCACTATGAACTGGACTGTGTGTTTACAGGCAGTAGGGCCTGACATCATTCACTTTGAACCGGACTGTGTGTTTCTAGGCAGTAGGGCCTGTCATCATTCACTATGAACTAGACTGTGTGTTTCTAGGCAGTAGGGCCTGTCATCATTCACTATGAACTAGACTGTGTGTTTCTAGGCAGTAGGGCCTGACATAATTCACTTTGAACCGGACTGTGTGTTTACAGGCAGTAGGGCCTGTCATCATTCACTTTGAACTGGCCTGTGTGTTTACAGGCAGTAGGACCTGTCATCATTCACTTTGAACCGGACTGTGTGTTTACAGGCAGTAGGGCCTGTCATCATTCACTTTGAACTGGCCTGTGTGTTTACAGGAAGTAGGACCTGTCATCATTCACTATGAACAGGACTGTGTGTTTCTAGGCAGTAGGACCTGTCATCATTCACTTTGAACTGGCCTGTGTGTTTACAGGCAGTAGGACCTGTCATCATTCACTTTGAACTGGCCTGTGTGTTTACAGGCAGTAGGGCCTGTCATCATTCACTATGAACTGGCCTGTGTGTTTACAGGCAGTAGGACCTGTCATCATTCACTTTGAACTAGACTGTGTGTTTCTAGGCAGTAGGGCCTGTCATCATTCACTTTGAACTAGACTGTGTGTTTACAGGCAGTAGGGCCTGACATCATTCACTTTGAACTGGACTGTGTGTTTACAGGCAGTAGGACCTGTCATCATTCACTTTGAACTGGACTGTGTGTTTACAGGCAGTAGGACCTGTCATCATTCACTTTGAACTAGACTGTGTGTTTACAGGCAGTAGGGCCTGACATCATTCACTTTGAACTAGACTGTGTGTTTCTAGGCAGTAGGGCCTGTCATCATTCACTTTGAACTAGACTGTGTGTTTACAGGCAGTAGGGCCTGACATCATTCACTATGAACTGGACTGTGTGTTTACAGGTAGTTGGGCCTGTCATCATTCACTATGAACTAGACTGTGTGTTTACAGGTAGTTGGGCCTGTCATCATTCACTATGAACTAGACTGTGTGTTTACAGGCAGTAGGACCTGACATTATTCACTATGAACTGGACTGTGTGTTTACAGGCAGTAGGTCCTGTCATCATTCACTTTGAACTGGACTGTGTGTTTACAGGCAGTAGGTCCTGTCATCATTCACTATGAACTGGACTGTGTGTTTACAGGAAGTAGGGCCTGTCATCATTCACTATGAACTGGACTGTGTGTTTACAGGAAGTAGGGCCTGTCATCATTCACTATGAACTGGACTGTGTGTTTACAGGCAGTAGGTCCTGTCATCATTCACTATGAACTGGACTGTGTGTTTACAGGCAGTAGGGCCTGCCATCATTCACTATGAACTGGACTGTGTGTTTACAGGCAGTAGGGCCTGCCATCATTCACACTGAACTGGACTGTGTGTTTACAGGCAGTAGGGCCTGTCATCATTCACTATGAACTGGACTGTGTGTTTACAGGCAGTAGGACCTGACATTATTCACTATGAACTGGACTGTGTGTTTACAGGCAGTAGGTCCTGTCATCATTCACTATGAACTGGACTGTGTGTTTACAGGCAGTAGGGCCTGTCATCATTCACTATGAACTGGACTGTGTGTTTACAGGAAGTAGGGCCTGTCATCATTCACTATGAACTGGACTGTGCGTTTACAGGCAGTAGGGCCTGACATCATTCACTATGAACTGGACTGTGTGTTTACAGGAAGTAGGGCCTGCCATCATTCACTTTGAACTGGACTGTGTGTTTACAGGCAGTAGGGCCTGCCATCATTCACTTTGAACTGGACTGTGTGTTTCTAGGCAGTAGGACCTGCCATCATTCACTATGAACTGGACTGTGTGTTTACAGGAAGTAGGGCCTGTCATCATTCACTATGAACTGGACTGTGTGTTTATAGTCAGTAGGACCTGCCATCATTCACTATGAACTAGACTGTGTGTTTCTAGGCAGTAGGACCTGCCATCATTCACTATGAACTGGACTGTGTGTTTACAGGAAGTAGGGCCTGTCATCATTCACTATGAACTGGACTGTGTGTTTATAGTCAGTAGGGCCTGTCATCATTCACTATGAACTGGACTGTGTGTTTATAGTCAGTAGGGCCTGTCATCATTCACTATGAACTGGACTGTGTGTTTATAGTCAGTAGGGCCTGTCATCATTCACTATGAACTAGACTGTGTGTTTACAGGCAGTAGGACCTGTCATTATTCACTATGAACTGGACTGTGTGTTTACAGGCAGTAGGGCCTGTCATCATTCACTATGAACTGGACTGTGTGTTTACAGGCAGTAGGGCCTGTCATCATTCACTATGAACTGGACTGTGTGTTTACAGGCAGTAGGGCCTGTCATCATTCACTATGAACTGGACTGTGTGTTTACAGGAAGTAGCAACAGCGTGCCTTTAGATCATTAGACCACATTCACCTAAAGCCACAAAATACACCTGAATGGATTTCTGTAAATATGTAAACACCACAGGAGTCCTCTTACATTTGGGAACTTTACAGTCCTATTGATCAAACAACCAGCAAATGGTAGACTCTCTTCTCCCTCAGTTGTACACATAATCAACAACTAATGTTAGTCAGAGCGAGATACGCTCAAATCTAACGAGGGAATGTTTAGATAAATCCTCTCAAACTTTTTTCAGCTAATTGGCCGTCAAAATTGCACTGATAAACGATGGGGATTAGTAGTCTGCTCGTCCTCCTGCAGCTTGCCTGCCAATGCATGCTGGTCCCAACACACGTTTAGACAACTGAATGGGAACCTGCCTGCCCACCCATTTGATCGATGCCAAATACATATGATGGACAACTAAGAGATGCTAACTGTGGATATCAGTCATTCAAGTTCAACATAGCTAGTTAGCAAAGCGATTCACATTTCTTGCTAGCTAACCAAATGACACCTGCAGCATCTCTAGCTGTAGCCAACGAGAAACGGTATGAGGGGGGAAAAGTTGTTCACTTACCAACTTCTCCTATGACATGACATCCTCCCAGCAGCTAATTAGCTAGCTAGCTAATGTTGCTGTAATAGGCCTACCTGCTCTAATGTTGCTCTAATAGGCCTACCTGCTCTAATGTTGCTGGTTGCTGTAATAGGCCTACCTGCTCTAATGTTGCTGTAATAGGCCTACCTGCTCTAATGTTGCTGTAATAGGTCTACCTGCTCTAATGTTGCTGTAATAGGCCTACCTGCTCTAATGTTGCTGTAATAGGCCTACCTGCTTTAATGTTGCTGTAATAGGTCTACCTGCTCTAATGTTGCTGTAATAGGCCTACCTGCTCTAATGTTGCTGTAATAGGCCTACCTGCTCTAATGTTGCTGGTTGCTGTAATAGGCCTACCTGCTCTAATGTTGCTGTAATAGGCCTACCTGCTCTAATGTTGCTGTAATAGGCCTACCTGCTCTAATGTTGCTGTAATAGGTCTACCTGCTCTAATGTTGCTGTAATAGGCCTACCTGCTCTAATGTTGCTGTAATAGGCCTACCTGCTCTAGTGTTGCTGTAATAGGTCTACCTGCTCTAATGTTGCTGTAATAGGCCTACTGCTCTAATGTTGCTGTAATGGGCCTACCTGCTCTAATGTTGCTGTAATAGGTCTACCTGCTCTAATGTTGCTTTAATAGGCCTATCTGCTCTAATGTTGCTTTAATAGGCCTATCTGCTCTAATGTTGCTGTAATAGGTCTACCTGCTCTAATGTTGCTGTAATAGGCCTACCTGCTCTAATAGGTCTACCTGCTGTAATAGGCTTACTGCTCTAATGTTGCTGTAATAGGTCTACCTGCTCTAATATTGCTTTAATAGGCCTACCTGCTCTAATATTGCTTTAATAGGCCTACCTGCTCTAATAGGTCTACCTGCTGTAATAGGCTTACTGCTCTAATGTTGCTGTAATAGGCCTACCTGCTCTAATATTGCTTTAATAGGCCTACCTGCTCTAATATTGCTTTAATAGGCCTACCTGCTCTAATGTTGCTGTAATAGGCCTACCTGCTCTAATGTTGCTGTAATAGGCCTACCTGCTGTAATAGGTCTACCTGCGCTAATGTTGCTGTAATAGGTCTACCTGCTGTAATAGGTCTACCTGCTCTAATGTTGCTGTAATAGGTCTACCTGCGGTAATAGGTCTACCTGCTCTAATGTTGCTGTAATAGGTCTACCTGCTGTAATAGGTCTACCTGCTCTAATGTTGCTGTAATAGGTCTACCTGCTGTAATATGTCTACCTGCTCTAATGTTGCTGTAATAGGTCTACCTGCTGTAATAGGTCTACCTGCTCTAATGTTGCTGTAATAGGTCTACCTGCGGTAATAGGTCTACCTGCTCTAATGTTGCTGTAATAGGTCTACATGTTTCTCTTTTGCATGGTGTTTTTGTTTTTTGTTTTTCATTGGCAACGTTTAAAAACAGATGATGCAACATTTTAGTAGCCTAGCTAGGACTTTGGCATGTGTCTGTCTGTCTACACTTTCCCTCCGCTGAGCGCTGTAAACGGGACACACGCAAACGGCGCAATTGCAGTTGAAATTCACAGCTGCGAGCGCATCAGGCTGTTAATTTCAACAAAGTAAATGACTCAACTGTTGATTCATTTAGACTCGCTTGTGTGTCCTGTTCAGTCCGCGGACCTTGGTTGACACGTGCACTAGCCTATTAGCCACGTTAGGACTGACTTGTGATCCCGTGGCAAGTTTGATCGTATTGACATTCCCAACCTTTGTTACAGTCGTCACGTTTAACGTTTAACATTCCTAAATGTAACTTCTGGTCCCATTCCATTCCTAAATGTAACTTCTGGTCCCATTCCATTCCTAAATGTAACTTCTGGTCCCATTCCATTCCTAAATGTAACTTCTGGTCCCATTCCATTCCTAAATGTAACTTCTGGTCCCATTCCATTCCTAAATGTAACTTCTGGTCCCATTCCATTCTTAAATGTAACTTCTGGTCCCATTCCATTCCTAAATGTAACTTCTGGTCCCATTCCATTTCTAAATGTAAATGCTTGACTCCTAGATGAGCTCCAAAGACACAATCAATATCTTTTAAGTGGCTTTACAGGGTCTCTGATCCATGATGTCAAAGAGCTCAATATGTTCTCTGGTCTCTCCGCTCGCTCCAAAGCAACACTGAGAAGACCATGATGTTGAGAATGAATCGAGAGAAACCTATGAACCTATGGTGTCTAGCTGTCAATACACAGAGAGCCATTTGGTGATTGGATCCTTGAGCGGTCAATTGTGTCGGTGCAGCCGTAAACGATTCAAAGCAACGCTTCTGACCACAGAACACCGGATGTCCATTTTCGGTTCATTTCCTGACTATTCTACATGTTGAATCGCCAGCGTTCGTCGACACCCAACAGGTGATCTACTGCGCACGGTCAACGTTCGTTGTGGGGTTTTGTCAGAGCTGGTTTGCGTCAGGGTTTCATGTGTAAATAGTTGACTTCAGAGCTATATCTCAGCCCTTGGTTACTGGCCTCGGGGTAAATATCTCAGCCCTTGGTTACTGGCCTCGGGGTAATTATCTCAGCCCTTGGTTACTGGCCTAGGGGTAAATATCTCAGCCCTTGGTTACTGGCCTCGGGGTAAATATCTCAGCCCTTGGTTACTGGCCTCGGGGTAAATATCTCAGCCCTTGGTTACTGGCCTCGGGGTAAATATCTCAGCCCTTGGTTACTGGCCTCGGGGTAATTATCTCAGCCCTTGGTTACTGGCCTCGGGGTAAATATCTCAGCCCTTGGTTACTGGCCTCGGGGTAAAGTCAGCGGTTTGATTTTCCTCTTTTTACTCATCACTTCTCAGGAATGATAACTAGAGTTTGATGAAATCGCCTGGGTTGTGTGGGTTTGAGGTCCCTCCCTGCCTGGAAGATCACCATACAGACTGGGGAAATACATGATATTCTAATTATTCACATAGTCGTGGAATGAGAATATTACAGTACACTAGCCGCACACTAGCTGGGGGTTGTAATGTATAAATCCTGGCAGTGGAGTACGGCTGGTGGATCTGGGGATGCGTCCAGGTTTTCTGGCCTCTCATATTACGGATGGTTACAGATCTTCCCTTCGGAAAACACGCTGCAGTGTGGAAACTGAGCCAGAATTCAGAATTCTAACCCCTTATTTTCTGTTCTCCCGGGAAACTGACAGTACAGTGAGAGAAGTCTGTCCGGAGGTAAAAGCTCAAGACTGTATCCGACTAGCCGCAGTTTGACTTGACAAAAAAAACAAAAACAAGGAACAAAGTAACCAGACCATCGTCACTCTCAATAATATTCCCAAATCCACTGCAGACCAGTCTTCAAGTCCAGTTCATAAGGCCTCTTCCTGTCAACCTCCTTAAAGAGGTCATAATAAAACCATGGCCTGTTAAAACTGAACGTAACGTAGCCGGCTGAGAGGATCCAGTCAGTGTCCCAAATGGCACCCTATTCACTATGGACCTTGGTCAAAAGTAGTGGCACTATGTAGGGAACAGGGTGTAATTTGGGATGCAGATTCAGTGTTGTTCCTATCGAGGGGAAAAGAGCTGGACGGTGATGAAAGGCAGGCAGCCAACTGTTCGCTGACTGACTGACTGACTGGTTTCTGGCTGGTTAAAAGTCGTGCACTATATAGGGACTAGGGTGCCATTTGGGACATACACTCTGCTTCTTTAAATCATTTCTTCCACTCTAAAGTCAGACCTGTCATTAACTGACTGTATGGTTCTTTATACATTACCTCAGGTTAAAAGTATGGCCGGTAAATTACCAGTATCGCGATACTCGTTAGTGATCCAACAGACCCTTTACTGTGAGACCAGAGAGAGGGTTGCTTTATAGCAAGGCATGGGGTTTGGGTTAGCCACATGACAAAGTAATCAACACCCATGGGAATCAGATTCTAGAGAGAGAGAGGGGGGGGGGGGAGAGGGGGAGGGAAGGAGAGAGAGCGAGAGAGAGACAATGTAATCAACACCCATGGGAATCAGATTCTAGAGAGAGAGAGAGGGGGGAAGGAGAGGGGGAAGGAAGGAGAGAGAGCGAGAGGGGGGGGGGAGAGAGAGCGAGAGGGGGGGAGGAGAGAGAGAGAGGGAGGGAGGGAGGGAGGGAAGGAGAGAGAGGGGGGAAGGAGAGGGGGAAGGAAGGAGAGAGAGCGAGAGGGGGGGAGGAGAGAGAGGGAGGGAGGGAAGGAGAGAGAGGGAGGGAAGGAGAGAGGGAGGGAAGGAGAGAGAGCGAGAGGGGGGGAAGGAGAGAGAGCGAGAGAGGGGAGGGAAGGAGAGAGAGAGAGCGAGAGGGGGGAGGGAAGGAGAGAGAGAGAGGGAGGGAAGGAGAGAGGGGGGGGGGAAGGAGAGAGAGGGGGGAGAGAAGGAAAGAGAGGAAGGGAAGGAGAGAGGGAGGGAAGAAGAGAGAGGGGGGAGAGAAGGAGAGAGGGGGGAGGAGAGAATGAGAGAGAGGGAGGGAAGGAGAGAGAGGGAGGGAAGGAGAGAGGGGGGAGAGAGAAGGAGAGAGAGCGAGAGGGGGGGGGGAGAGGGGGGGCAGAGAGAAAGCGAGAGGGGGGAGGGAAGGAGAGAGAGCGAGAGGGGGGGAGGAGAGAGAGGGAGGGAAGGAGAGAGAGGAAGGGAAGGAGAGAGAGAGAGATCTTCCACCGTGGCACAGCCTCACCCAGGGTACAGTTCCAGGATATATCCCAAATGGCAACCCATTCCCTATACAGTGCACTACTTGTGACCAGAACCCATAGGGAATAGGGTGCTATTTGAGCACTACCAGGCACCAGCTAAGACAGTCAAGCAGCCACACCCACAGGGAGACTAAGGGCAGGGCAACACCAGGCGGCTCGAGACTCGTGGCTGGGTCAGAGAAATCCATCCAGCAGCTTGGTGCCAAGCCTGTGGTGGTTTGAGAAGTAGAGCTCTGTGACTCTCCCTGAAGTATGACCTCTCCTCACAGAGCATCCTGGTTGTGTTGGTTGTTTCCTGGTTGTTAACAGGGTTGTGTTAAATACAGTAACACACACACACCTCCCTGATCACAGCCTGACGCAGGGTTGTGTTAAATACAGTAACACACACCTCCCTGGTCACAGCCTGACGCAGGGTTGGTAAATACAGTAACACACCAGAACATATGGAAAAGCAGACAGTGGTGTGTTCTAGTTTGGAACCATGTTCAGAAGAGGTTGTTACCGCTGCCTCTCTGTCATGTCTAGCTACACAGAACTACCCCCTGTCTGTCATGTCTAGCTACTCAGAACTACCTCCTCTCTGTCATGTCTAGCTACACAGAACTACCTCCTCTCTGTCATGTCTAGCTACTCAGAACTACCTCCTCTCTGTCATGTCTAGCTACTCAGAACTACCTCCTCTCTGTCATGTCTAGCTACACAGAACTACCTCCTCTCTGTCATGTCTAGCTACTCAGAACTACCTCCTCTCTGTCATGTCTAGCTACTCAGAACTACCTCCTCTCTGTCATGTCTAGCTACACAGAACTACCCCCTGTCTGTCATGTCTAGCTACACAGAACTACCCCCTGTCTGTCATGTCTAGCTACACAGAACTACCCCCTGTCTGTCATGTCTAGCTACTCAGAACTACCCACCCCTGTCTGTCATGTCTAGCTACTCAGAACTACCTCCTCTCTGTCATGTCTAGCTACTCAGAACTACCTCCTCTCTGTCATGTCTAGCTACACAGAACTACCTCATCTCTGTCATGTCTAGCTACACAGAACTACCTCCTCTCTGTCATGTCTAGCTACTACGAACTACCTCCTCTCTGTCATGTCCTCCTCTCTGTCATGTCTAGCTACACAGAACTATCTCCTCTCTGTCATGTCCTCCTCTCTGTCATGTCTAGCTACACAGAACTACCTCCTCTCTGTCATGTCCTCCTCTCTGTCATGTCTAGCTACACAGAACTACCTCCTCTCTGTCATGTCCTCCTGTCTGTCATGTCTAGCTACTCAGAACTACCTCCTCTCTGTCATGTCTAGCTACTCAGAACTACCTCCTGTCTGTCATGTCTAGCTACTCAGAACTACCCACCCCTGTCTGTCATGTCTAGCTACTCAGAACTACCTCCTCTCTGTCATGTCCTCCTCTCTGTCATGTCTAGCTACTCAGAACTACCTCCTCTCTGTCTTGTCTAGCTACTCAGAACTACCGCCTCTCTGTCATGTCTAGCTACACAGAAATACCACCTGTCTGTCATGTCTAGCTACACAGAACTACCTCCTGTCTGTCATGTCTAGCTACTCAGAACTACCCACCCCTGTCTGTCATGTCTAGCTACTCAGAACTACCTCCTCTCTGTCATGTCCTCCTGTCTGTCATGTCTAGCTACTCAGAACTACCTCCTCTCTGTCATGTCTAGCTACTCAGAACTACCTCCTCTCTGTCATGTCTAGCTACTCAGAACTACCTCCTCTCTGTCATGTCTAGCTACACAGAACTACCCCCTGTCTGTCATGTCTAGCTACACAGAACTACCCCCTGTCTGTCATGTCTAGCTACACAGAACTACCCCCTGTCTGTCATGTCTAGCTACTCAGAACTACCCACCCCTGTCTGTCATGTCTAGCTACTCAGAACTACCTCCTCTCTGTCATGTCTAGCTACTCAGAACTACCTCCTCTCTGTCATGTCTAGCTACACAGAACTACCTCATCTCTGTCATGTCTAGCTACACAGAACTACCTCCTCTCTGTCATGTCTAGCTACTACGAACTACCTCCTCTCTGTCATGTCCTCCTCTCTGTCATGTCTAGCTACACAGAACTATCTCCTCTCTGTCATGTCCTCCTCTCTGTCATGTCTAGCTACACAGAACTACCTCCTCTCTGTCATGTCCTCCTCTCTGTCATGTCTAGCTACACAGAACTACCTCCTCTCTGTCATGTCCTCCTGTCTGTCATGTCTAGCTACTCAGAACTACCTCCTCTCTGTCATGTCTAGCTACTCAGAACTACCTCCTGTCTGTCATGTCTAGCTACTCAGAACTACCCACCCCTGTCTGTCATGTCTAGCTACTCAGAACTACCTCCTCTCTGTCATGTCCTCCTCTCTGTCATGTCTAGCTACTCAGAACTACCTCCTCTCTGTCTTGTCTAGCTACTCAGAACTACCGCCTCTCTGTCATGTCTAGCTACACAGAAATACCACCTGTCTGTCATGTCTAGCTACACAGAACTACCTCCTGTCTGTCATGTCTAGCTACTCAGAACTACCCACCCCTGTCTGTCATGTCTAGCTACTCAGAACTACCTCCTCTCTGTCATGTCCTCCTGTCTGTCATGTCTAGCTACTCAGAACTACCTCCTCTCTGTCATGTCTAGCTACTCAGAACTACCTCCTCTCTGTCATGTCTAGCTACTCAGAACTACCTCCTGTCTGTCATGTCTAGCTACTCAGAACTACCTCCTGTCTGTCATGTCTAGCTACTCAGAACGACCTCCTGTCTGTCATGTCTAGCTACTCAGAACTACCTCCTGCCTGTCATGTCTAGCTACTCAGAACTACCTCCTGTCTGTCATGTCTAGCTACTCAGAACTACCCACCCCTGTCTGTCATGTCTAGCTACTCAGAACTACCCACCCCTGTCTGTCATGTCTAGCTACTCAGAACTACCCACCCCTGTCTGTCATGTCTAGCTACTCAGAACTACCTCCTGTCTGTCATGTCTAGCTACTCAGAACTACCCACCCCTGTCTGTCCTGTCTAGCTACTCAGAACTACCCACCCCTGTCTGTCATGTCTAGCTACTCAGAACTACCCACCCCTGTCTGTCATGTCTAGCTACTCAGAACTACCCACCCCTGTCTGTCATGTCTAGCTACTCAGAACTACCCACCCCTGTCTGTCCTGTCTAGCTACTCAGAACTACCCACCCCTGTCTGTCATGTCTAGCTACTCAGAACTACCCACCCCTGTCTGTCATGTCTAGCTACTCAGAACTACCCACCCCTGTCTGTCATGTCTAGCTACTCAGAACTACCCACCCCTGTCTGTCATGTCTAGCTACTCAGAACTACCCCCTGTCTGTCATGTCTAGCTACTCAGAACTACCCCCTGTCTGTCATGTCTAGCTACTCAGAACTACCTCCTGTCTGTCATGTCTAGCTACTCAGAACTACCCACCCCTGTCTGTCATGTCTAGCTACTCAGAACTACCTCCTCTCTGTCATGTCCTCCTGTCTGTCATGTCTAGCTACTCAGAACTACCTCCTCTCTGTCATGTCCTCCTGCCTGTCATGTCTAGCTACTCAGAACGACCTCCTGCCTGTCATGTCTAGCTACTCAGAACTACCTCCTCTCTGTCATGTCTAGCTACTCAGAACTTCCTCCTGTCTGTCATGTCTAGCTACTCAGAACTACCTCCTCTCTGTCATGTCTAGCTACTCAGAACTACCTCCTCTCTGTCATGTCCTCCTCTCTGTCATGTCTAGCTACTCAGAACTACCCCCTGTCTGTCATGTCTAGCTACTCAGAACTACCCACCCCTGTCTGTCATGTCTAGCTACTCAGAACTACCCACCCCTGTCTGTCATGTCTAGCTACTCAGAACTACCCCCTGTCTGTCATGTCTAGCTACTCAGAACTACCCCCTGTCTGTCATGTCTAGCTACTCAGAACTACCTCCTGTCTGTCATGTCTAGCTACTCAGAACTACCCACCCCTGTCTGTCATGTCTAGCTACTCAGAACTACCTCCTCTCTGTCATGTCCTCCTGTCTGTCATGTCTAGCTACTCAGAACTACCTCCTCTCTGTCATGTCCTCCTGCCTGTCATGTCTAGCTACTCAGAACGACCTCCTGCCTGTCATGTCTAGCTACTCAGAACTACCTCCTCTCTGTCATGTCTAGCTACTCAGAACTTCCTCCTGTCTGTCATGTCTAGCTACTCAGAACTACCTCCTCTCTGTCATGTCTAGCTACTCAGAACTTCCTCCTCTCTGTCATGTCTAGCTACTCAGAACGACCTCCTGCCTGTCATGTCTAGCTACTCAGAACTACCTCCTGTCTGTCATGTCTAGCTACTCAGAACTACCTCCTCTCTGTCATGTCCTCCTGCCTGTCATGTCTAGCTACTCAGAACTACCTCCTCTCTGTCATGTCCTCCTGTCTGTCATGTCTAGCTACTCAGAACGACCTCCTGTCTGTCATGTCTAGCTACTCAGAACTACCTCCTCTCTGTCATGTCCTCCTGCCTGTCATGTCTAGCTACTCAGAACTACCTCCTCTCTGTCATGTCCTCCTGTCTGTCATGTCTAGCTACTCAGAACGACCTCCTGTCTGTCATGTCTAGCTACTCAGAACTACCTCCTCTCTGTCATGTCCTCCTGCCTGTCATGTCTAGCTACTCAGAACTACCTCCTCTCTGTCATGTCTAGCTACTCAGAACGACCTCCTGCCTGTCATGTCTAGCTACTCAGAACTACCTCCTGTCTGTCATGTCTAGCTACTCAGAACGACCTCCTGCCTGTCATGTCTAGCTACTCAGAACTACCTCCTGCCTGTCATGTCTAGCTACTCAGAACGACCTCCTGCCTGTCATGTCTAGCTACTCAGAACTACCTCCTGCCTGTCATGTCTAGCTACTCAGAACTACCTCCTGTCTGTCATGTCTAGCTACTCAGAACTACCTCCTGTCTGTCATGTCTAGCTACTCAGAACTACCTCCTGTCTGTCATGTCTAGCTACTCAGAACTACCTCCTGTCTGTCATGTCTAGCTACTCAGAACTACCTCCTGTCTGTCACGTCTAGCTACTCAGAACTACCTCCTGTCTGTCATGTCTAGCTACTCAGAACTACCTCCTGTCTGTCATGTCTAGCTACTCAGAACTACCTCCTGTCTGTCATGTCTAGCTACTCAGAACTACCTCCTGTCTGTCATGTCTAGCTACTCAGAACTACCTCCTGTCTGTCATGTCTAGCTACTCAGAACTACCTCCTGTCTGTCATGTCTAGCTACTCAGAACTACCTCCTGTCTGTCATGTCTAGCTACTCAGAACTACCTCCTGTCTGTCATGTCTAGCTACTCAGAACTACCTCCTGTCTGTCATGTCTAGCTACTCAGAACTACCTCCTCTCTGTCACGTCTAGCTACTGAGAACGACCCCCTGTCTGTAGAAGTACCCCATCTCTTCCTCTCCTCACTGTATTTGGATGAAAAAGTGAATCCTTCATCTCCTGGTCCAGGAGTTTATCTAAGACAGGAGAGTCTTCATCTCCTGGGCCAGGAGTTTATCTAAGACAGGAGAGTCTTCATCTCCTGGTCCAGGAGTTTATCTAAGACAGGAGAGTCTTCATCTCCTGGTCCAGGAGTTTATCTAAGACAGGAGAGTCTTCATCTCCTGGTCCAGGAGTTTATCTAAGACAGGGGAGTCTTAATCTCCTGGTCCAGGAGTTTATCTAAGATAGGAGAGTCTTCATCTCCTGGTCCAGGAGTTTATCTAAGACAGGAGAGTCTTCATCTCCTGGTCCAGGAGTTTATCTAAGACAGGAGAGTCTTCATCTCCTGGTCCAGGAGTTTATCTAAGACAGGAGAGTCTTCATCTCCTGGTCCAGGAGTTTATCTAAGACAGGAGAGTCTTCATCTCCTGGTCCAGGAGTTTATCTAAGACAGGAGAGTCTTCATCTCCTGGTCCAGGAGTTTATCTAAGACAGGGGAGTCTTAATCTCCTGGTCCAGGAGTTTATCTAAGATAGGAGAGTCTTCATCTCCTGGTCCAGGAGTTTATCTAAGACAGGAGAGTCTTCATCTTAGAATGAGGCCGTGCGACCAGCCGAGACATAGCAATGCACACACACACACACTGCAAGCCAGTAGTGGAAGCCAGGATATGAGGTCACTCTGACCCTGTTTAAGGACACTGACCCCCCCTCCCTCCTTTCCTTTCTTCTCTCCTCTTCTCTTCCCTTTTCCCCTCATCTCTCTCATTCTCTGCCTATCTCCCTCCCTCTTCTGTCTCTCTCCGTATCTGCCTCCTCTCTCTCTGATGTTGTCCCTCTGTGGACACGGTACTTTGAAATGCTCCGTCAGCCAGATGTCGACATGTTGGCTGCTTCCTACTGTATGTTAACAGTCCCCAGGATAACCATAACCCATTCATGCCCTGCTCTACCTCCACCTCTCCCTCTCTCTGTGGCTCTGTCACTCTTGTGCTCTGTCCTGCACTCTCTGTAGTCTGTCTCTCTGTATACTGTCTGTCTGTCTGTATACTGTCTGTCTTTCTCTAGTCTGTCTGCCTCTTTCTCTTCCTCCCTCTCTTCCCCCTGCCTTTGCTGTTCTGGGCTTCGGTGCTGGCCAACTCCTCGCCCTCTTTTCTCTCTATCTCTCACTTCTCTTGCTCTCTCTTCTCTTGCTCTCTTCCTCCCCATCTCTCTCTCTCTCTCTTCTCTTCCTCTCTCTCTTGCTCTCTTCCTCTCTCTCTCTCTCTCTCTTCTCTTCCTCTCTCTCTCTTCTCTCTCTATTGTCATCTCTGAATACTGTGCCAAGTCCCCAGTCAAACACTCTCCCCATCGTTGTGTACTGAATACTGAGCTTCTAAGTCACTAACATGCCAAGACCTGTCTCAGGAGGCTGTCAATGTTTCCTTAGCCAAGACCTGTCTCAGGAGGCTGTCAATGTTTCCTTAGCCAAGACCTGTCGCAGGAGGCTGTCAATGTTTCCTCAGCCAGACCTGTCACAGGAGGCTGTCAATGTTTCCTCAGCCAGACCTGTCGCAGGAGGCTGTCAATGTTTCCTCAGCCAGACCTGTCGCAGGAGGCTGTCAATGTTTCCTCAGCCAGAACTGTCGCAGGAGGCTGTCAATGTTTCCATAGCCAGACCTGTCACATGAGGCTGTCAATGTTTCCTTAGCCAAGACCTGTCGCAGGAGGCTGTCAATGTTTCCTGAGCCAGACCTGTCACAGGAGGCTGTCAATGTTTCCTTAGCCAGACCTGTCACAGGAGGCTGTCAATGTTTCCTTAGCCAGACCTGTCACAGGAGGCTGTCAATGTTTCCTTAGCCAAACCTGTCACAGGAGGCTGTCAATGTTTCCTTAGCCATGGGAAAAAACACATACCAGTCAGAACAACAGTGTTAAAGCTACACTGCTCTGAGCTTAGCTCATTCTGCTGGACTTGGTGAGAGGAAGTGGACAAATTGATACGTTGACGCTAGAGCCGAGGCTGCGTTATAATTGATTGCAAGATAACAGGAGAAAGTTTGAATCATGTGGAGTCGAATAATCTTAGGTAAAGAGGAAATTCAGCAACTCTTGGAGAACGGTGGAAGTTGGTGAAAGTCAAAACCAACGTGTTTCAGCCCTTAGGTTTCATCAGGGTTTGAAGTCACATAATCTTTAGTTTAGTTTGCACTAGATCTGTAGTTGGATAGAGATTGAAGGTCTGCAGATCGGGATCTTCTGCCCATGTGTTCCTTTACATAATCTACCTCTAAACCCAGTCCTTTGTGTTCCTTTACATCATTTACCTCTAAACCCCGTCCTTTGTGTTCCTTTACATAATCTACCTCTAAACCCAGTCCTTTGTGTTCCTTTACATCGTTTACCTCTAAACCCAGTCCTTTGTGTTCCTTTACATCATTTACCTCTAAACCCAGTCCTTTGTGTTCCTTTACATCGTTTACCTCTAAACCCAGTCCTTTGTGTTCCTTTACATCGTTTACCTCTAAACCCCGTCCTTTGTGTTCCTTTACATAATCTACCTCTAAACCCAGTCCTTTGTGTTCCTTTACATAATCTACCTCTAAACCCAGTCCTTTGTGTTCCTTTACATCATTTACCTCTAAACCCCGTCCTTTGTGTTCCTTTACATAATCTACCTCTAAACCCAGTCCTTTGTGTTCCTTTACATCATTTACCTCTAAACCCAGTCCTTTGTGTTCCTTTACATCATTTACCTCTAAACCCCGTCCTTTGTGTTCCTTTACATCATGTACCTCTAAACCCAGTCCATTGTGTTCCTTTACATCGTTTACCTCTAAACCCAGTCCATTGTGTTCCTTTACATAATCTACCTCTAAACCCAGTCCTTTGTGTTCCTTTACATCATTTACCTCTAAACCCAGTCCTTTGTGTTCCTTTACATCGTTTACCTCTAAACCCAGTCCTTTGTGTTCCTTTACATCATGTACCTCTAAACCCCGTCCTTTGTGTTCCTTTACATCATGTACCTCTAAACCCAGTCCTTTGTGTTCCTTTACATCGTTTACCTCTAAACCCAGTCCTTTGTGTTCCTTTACATCGTTTACCTCTAAACCCAGTCCTTTGTGTTCCTTTACATCGTTTACCTCTAAACCCAGTCCTTTGTGTTCCTTTACATCGTTTACCTCTAAACCCAGTCCTTTGTGTTCCTTTACATCATTTACCTCTAAACCCAGTCCTTTTTTTCTCCAGGTCTTTAAAGGTGAATTTCAGCTACCTGAGTTTCTAAGAGAACAATCTCAGGTACAGTAACTATTCTGCCTGTAGTTATGTTCTGCATCTATCTATAATAGTGGCAAAATGGTGGCCGCTGTTCATTGGATATCTGGTTACAATTTTCCATCTGCTTTTAGTTATGAATTTCTCTCTCGTCTCGTTTGTTATTGTTGTTATTGGTCACGATGACATGCTGTCTATGACTAGGTTTTTCTGTCTGCTGTACTGTAGTCTGACTGTTGTTCTCCGGTCTCATTTCTCACCTTGTGTTTGTGTTTTTGGAACGCTTCCTCTCACATTAGAGGTTCGTCAGCTAACCACATTGTCTGTCTCCTGTTGGTCCTTTTTTTGATTTGTCACTGAACTGATGTGTTGTTTTTCGGGAGGAGTACTACTGCCACCATGTGACAGCAAGCACACATGACATGCCGCCAGCAACGCAGCGTGTGAACACTGATTCTGTGAAGTGTTTTTTGTTGTTGTTGCGCAGAGCCATGATGAATTTGACTTCTTTCAAACAGTTTTTGACACAAACGTTGATTTACAACACACAGTCCCATAATGCACCATCCCTCCTACTCCAGTCCCAGACCAGAGAATTCCCATAATGCCCATCTTCTCTCTCTAGCTTCAGAAGACTCCAGAGAAACCTAAACCCCAGTTAGGAGAAGCAGATGAACCATCCTTCTCCTCCAGTCCCAGACCAGAGAATTCCCATAATGCACCATCCTTCTCATCCAGTCCCAGACCAGAGAATTCCCATAATGCACCATCCTTCTCATCCAGTCCCAGACCAGAGAATTCCCATAATGCACCATCCTTCTCATCCAGTCCCAGACCAGAGAATTCCCATAATGCAGCATCCTTCTCCTCCAGTCCCAGACCAGAGAATTCCCATAATGCACCATCCTTCTCCTCCAGTCCCAGACCAGAGAATTCCCATAATGCACCATCCTTCTCATCCAGTCCCAGACCAGAGAATTCCCATAATGCACCATCCTTCTCATCCAGTCCCAGACCAGAGAATTCCCATAATGCACCATCCTTCTCCTCCAGTCCCAGACCAGAGAATTCCCATAATGCACCATCCTTCTCATCCAGTCCCAGACCAGAGAATTCCCATAATGCACCATCCTTCTCTTCCAGTCCCAGACCAGAGAATTCCCATAATGCACCATCCTTCTCATCCAGTCCCAGACCAGAGAATTCCCATAATGCACCATCCTTCTCATCCAGTCCCAGACCAGAGAATTCCCATAATGCACCATCCTTCTCATCCAGTCCCAGACCAGAGAATTCCCATAATGCACCATCCTTCTCATCCAGTCCCAGACCAGAGAATTCCCATAATGCACCATCCTTCTCTTCCAGTCCCAGACCAGAGAATTCCCATAATGCACCATCCTTCTCATCCAGTCCCAGACCAGAGAATTCCCATAATGCACCATCCTTCTCTTCCAGTCCCAGACCAGAGAATTCCCATAATGCACCATCCTTCTCATCCAGTCCCAGACCAGAGAATTCCCATAATGCACCATCCTTCTCATCCAGTCCCAGACCAGAGAATTCCCATAATGCACCATCCTTCTCTTCCAGTCCCAGACCAGAGAATTCCCATAATGCACCATCCTTCTCATCCAGTCCCAGACCAGAGAATTCCCATAATGCACCATCCTTCTCATCCAGTCCCAGACCAGAGAATTCCCATAATGCACCATCCTTCTCCTCCAGTCCCAGACCAGAGAATTCCCATAATGCACCATCCTTCTCCTCCAGTCCCAGACCAGAGAATTCCCATAATGCACCATCCTTCTCATCCAGTCCCAGACCAGAGAATTCCCATAATGCACCATCCTTCTCTTCCAGTCCCAGACCAAAGAATTCCCATAATGCACCATCCTTCTCATCCAGTCCCAGACCAGAGAATTCCCATAATGCCCGCAAGTCTAACAAAAGTCTATCTTCTTCTTCTTCTCTCCAGCTTCAGAAGACTCCAGAGAAACCTAACCCGCCACAGGTGGGTAGCATAACCCAATCGAATCTTAAGTCCCAAATGGCACCCTATTCCCTATCTGGGTCCTGATCTAAAGTGATGCACTACATAGGGAACAGGCCTTTTAGGGGGACACCCTTAATCGACCCAGCTCTCATCGTAGATGCTTTACTTAAAATACTTTTTCCTAAACTTCTCCTTGAGTAACCCCCCCCCCTCCTAGCCATTTTCCTTCTTGATTGATTCCAGCACTGATTCACATCTGGCATGGGTTTAGAAAACACCAGATATCAATAAGCTTCTGCTAACTCCTTCATGTCCTTCTCTACCTCTTCCTCGCTCTCCACCCCCGCCTCTCCCTCGCTCTCCACCCCCACCTCTCCCTCGCTCTCCACTCCTCGCTCTCCACCCCCACCTCTCCCTCGCTCTCCACCCCCACCTCTCCCTCACTCTCCACCCCCACCTCTCCCTCGCTCTCCACCCCCACCTCTCCCTCGCTCTCCACCCCCACCTCTCCCTCGCTCTCCACCCCCATCTCTCCCTCGCTCTCCACCCCCACCTCTCCCTCGCGCTCCACCCCCATCTCTCCCTCGCGCTCCACCCCCACCTCTCCCTCGCTCTCCACCCCCACCTCTCCCTCGCTCTCCACCCTTACGTCTCCCTCGCTCTCCACCCCACCTCTCCCTCGCTCTCCACCCCCACCTCTCCCTCCGTCTCTGACCTAAAGTAGTGCACCACATAGGGAATAGGGTGCCATAGGGCCCTGGTCTAAAGTAGTGCACCACATAGGGAATAGGGTGCCATAGGGCCCTGGTCTAAAGTAGTGCACCACATAGGGAATAGGGTGCCATAGGGCCCTGGTCTAAAGTAGTGCACCACATAGGGAATAGGGTGCCATAGGGCCCTGGTCTAAAGTAGTGCACCACATAGGGAATAGCATCTGGTCTCCCATCCAGTGACAGACCAAGACCAACCCTGCTTAAAGCAAGCCAGCAGTATGCTGCTGGCATACGGAATAGGGTTCCACGTGGGATGAATTCATAATCTTTCTGGTAGTTTCCATTTGATTTGTGAAATACAGTGTCTGTGTTTTGTGTGTGTTTCAGAGCCAGACAAGGCACCGATGGACAGAGGAAGTTATCCAATAAACTCTGCATCATTTTTTGGGGACCTCTGTGCTCTTCCATGGACACACACACACACACACACACACACACACACACACACACACACACACACACACACACACACACACACACACACACACACACACACACACACACACACACACACACACACACACACACACACACACACACACACACACACACACGTTAGCCTGTGTCAGTGGGGACCGGACCACCATGGCTTAGAGAACTCTTTTGGCCTTCGATGTTGTACTGTAAACTAATGATGTGTTTGTCACAAAATGGTGACCAGAGAATGTTGCTGTTACGTTTCTTTCTTGTCTAGGGCTGCAAAATTCTGGAACATTTCAAAAGATTCCTAGATTTTACAGAAATCCCAGTTGGAAGATTCCTGAGTTCAGCAAGAAATCTGTAATTCTACAACTAGGATTTCAGGAAAACCTTTTGAAATTTGAGAAAAAGTTTTGCAACACTATTGTCACACCATGCTCATCTGGATTTGTAGTTTTTATGGTTTTCTCCCGGCTATATAAAAATCTGTGATTCTGTTGTAAGAAACTACAGTGGACTTAAAATGTAAATCTAAAAATAAAAAAAAGTACAGTATTTATAGATGAAATGTAGCTTTTTGAAGATGCTATATATCTATTTTAATGTTTCATTTTGTTTTTCATGCCTTTGTATCGTGCAATTCCATGGGTACTGTGATGTACACGATTCTAGTTAAGTATTGACAGTGATAAAGATGGCATTTTGTAACATGTGTTTTTTGTTATTTTTTGTTAACGGAGACGGTATGATGAATTATGAAAGAGGGGGGTATGGCCGTAAACCACGGCAATGGAGGGAGAAAATAACAGGGTTTCAGCTGAGGAAGACGGGGGATAATCTAAATTTGACACCATGATGTTTGACGGTTCCTCAGACCGTGAAAGTAGTCTATGGGCCAGGGGAGAATGGAATCCATATTTCAGTTTACTGTAAACAGACATTACAAACTTCACCTAACTTTAGCCCATAGCTAGCTTAAAATCAATAACGTGATCGGTGCAACCGTATTCATTCAAGCAGGGGGATGAGAAAGCACTCAGCGTCTCATCGTATATTCTTCACAGAGCATTGGTTATGGCCCTTGTCATTAATTAGTTCACTATACACAGAGGACAAAACATTAGGAACACCTTCCTAATATTGAGTTGCAAACCCTTTTTTTGCTCTCAGAACAGCCTCAGTTCCTCGGGTCATGGACTCGAAAGCGTTCCACAGGGATGCTGGTCCATGTTGACTGTAGGTCCATTCTTGATCCTCACAGGAAACTGTTGAGTGTGAAAAACGCAGCAGCATTGCAGTCCTTGACACACTCAAACCGATATGCCTGGCACCTACTACCATACCTCTTTCAAAGCAAAGGCACTTAAATATTTTGTCTTGCCCGTTCACCCTCTGAATGGCACACACACACAATCCATGTCTCAAGGCTTAAAAATCCATCTTTAACCCGTCTCCTCCCCTTCATCTACACTGATTGAAGTGCATTTTAACAGGTACCATCAATAAGGGGTCATAGCTTTCACCTGGTCAGTCTGTGTCATGGAAAGAGAAGGTGTTCTTAATGTTTTGTACGGTCAGTGTATATATGGAATGGAGTGCCAGTTGGAACTTAACCTATATGTTTAAAATGAGCTACTTCCAGTAATTAACATCTAGACATGGCCACCTCCAGTAATTTAAAATCTTTTAATAATAAGGAACAATATTTTTTTTTTATAGTAATACATTACATTCAATGTAAACGATGCGTCCTTTTACATACAAATACACTCTTCAATTCAAACGTTGGCTTTTTCAAAACATCATTTTGAAATGGAAGTTGTGTTCTCTCACTTCTGATTAATTAGAAAATACAAGTCAACTAGGTGTAACAAAGGTTCCACACATTCAGTTATACACAGCAACGGGCATTCAGTTATACACAGCAACGGGCATTCAGTTATACACAGCAACGGGCATTCAGTTATACACAGCAACGGGCATTCAGTTATACACAGCAACGGGCATTCAGTTATACACAGCAACGGGCATTCATTTATACACAGCAACGGGCATTCAGTTATACACAGCAACGGGCATTCCGTTATACACAGCAACGGGCATTCAGTTATACACAGCAACGGGCATTCAGTTATACACAGCAACGGGCATTCAGTTATACACAGCAACGGGCATTCAGTTATACACACTTCTCTAAAAACAAGGTAAAAAGTACCCATTAAAATCCACTATATATCCTGATATACTGTCCTCATAGAAATATTGGACTTTTTTTTTAGTTTTGTTATATTTATTTACATCAGTCAGTATAGACTTCAGAGATTTTCAAACAACAGAAATTATAAACAGAAATTATATTTTAACTGGTTGTTTAAAACATTTATTTTTACACCTAGTAAACAGTCTGAGATACGGTATGAAATTGCACATTATCATCTTGCCACAGACGGGGCTGTTTCCAGGCTTTGGTACACATTATCTTGATTGGAAGAAAATAGCTATCTCTCCAATCTAGCCTAGTTCAACCAGACTGAAACACTGTGCTCACCATTTGTAACAACGGTGAAACATCACAGAATCAGTTTGGATTCCAGGCTACTAAACTTTCCCCCCCTCCACACTTCAATCAGAAACTACCACGTGTAGTTGAGGGGCTCCCGAGTGGCGCTAGAGGTGTCACTACAGTCCCTGGTTCGATTCCAGGCCGTATCACAACCGGCTGTGATTGAGAGTCCCATACGGCGGCGCACAATTGTCCCAGCGTCGTCCGGGGTAGGCCGTCATTGTAAATAATTTGTTCTTTACCTGACTTGCCTAGTTAAATAAAGGTTACATTTTTTTTTTTTTTATGTAGTGACATCTACTTAAACCATGAGTGTAACCATGGGTTACATCTACTTAAACCATGAGTGTAACCATGGGTTACATCTACTTAAACCATGAGTGTAACCATGGGTTACATCTACTTAAACCATGAGTGTTCAGAAAATAACCCTATTCTCTTCATCGGCGGTTCTCAACTAGGGATACTTGGCCTGTCCACAGGGGGTACTTGTGTAGTCTCCTGATAAAATGGATACTTGGCCTGTCCACAGGGGGTACTTGTGTAGTCTCCTGATAAAATGGATACTTGGCCTGTCCACAGGGGGTACTTGTGAAGTCTCCTGATAAAATGGATACTTGGCCTGTCCACAGGGGGTACTTGTGTAGTCTCCTGATAAAATGGATACTTGGCCTGTCCACAGGGGGTACTTGTGAAGTCTCCTGATAAAATGGATACTTGGCCTGTCCACAGGGGGTACTTGTGAAGTCTCCTGATAAAATGGATACTTGGCCTGTCCACAGGGGGTACTTGTGTAGTCTCCTGATAAAATGGATACTTGGCCTGTCCACAGGGGGTACTTGTGTAGTCTCCTGATAAAATGGATACTTGGCCTGTCCACAGGGGGTACTTGTGTAGTCTCCTGATAAAATGGATACTTGGCCTGTCCACAGGGGGTACTTGTGTAGTCTCCTGATAAAATGGATACTTGGCCTGTCCACAGGGGGTACTTGTGAAGTCTCCTGATAAAATGGATACTTGGCCTGTCCACAGGGGGTACTTGTGTAGTCTCCTGATAAAATGGATACTTGGCCTGTCCACAGGGGGTACTTGTGAAGTCTCCTGATAAAATGGATACTTGGCCTGTCCACAGGGGGTACTTGTGAAGTCTCCTGATAAAATGGATACTTGGCCTGTCCACAGGGGGTACTTGTGAAGTCTCCTGATAAAATGGATACTTGGCCTGTCCACAGGGGGTACTTGTGAAGTCTCCTGATAAAATGGATACTTGGCCTGTCCACAGGGGGTACTTGTGTAGTCCCCTGATAAAATGCACATGAGGGGGTACTTCAGAGGTACTCTGGGCAGAACCAAATGTACTTGGTGGTACAGTGATGGAAAACGTTTGAGAACCACTGCCCAGGGCCCTTGTCAAGAGTAGTGCACTATATAGGGAATAGGGTTCTATAGGGCCCTGGTCTAAAGTAGTGCACTATAAAGGGAATAGGGTTCTATAGGGCCCTGGTCTAAAGTAGTGCACTATATAGGGAATAGGGTTCTATAGGGCCCTGGTCTAAAGTAGTGCACTATATAGGGAATAGGGTTCTATTTGGGAGCATCCCACTACAACACCTTCCTTACCACTATCGGCCCGTAATGGGTACTCTCCATACTGAAACGCTGATTTCTCCACAACATCTCAGGATTGGGGAAGACTGGGCAATGTGGTCACAGGGTCTTCTCCGGATCGCACCACTCCATGGCAGCCATTTTGGAAGTAAGAGTGCAGGTTGTTATTGGGAGCCACTGGAGACTACTAAGGATGTACAGTTGAAGTCGGAAGTTTACATACACCTTAGCCAAATACATTTAAACTCAGTTTTTCCGCAATTCCTAACATTTAATCCTAGTAAAAATTCCCTGTCTTAGGTCAGTTAGGATCATCACTTTATTTTAAGAATGTGAAATGTCAGAATAATAGTAGAGAGTGATTTATTTCAGCTTTTATTTCTTTCATCACATTCCCAGTGGGTCAGGAGTTTACATACACTCAATTAGTATTTGGTAGCATTGCCTTTTTAAATTGCTTAACTTGGGTCAAACGTTTCAGGTAGCCTTCCACAATAAGTTAGGTGAATTTTGGCCCACTCCTCCTGAAAGAGCTGGTGTAACTGAGTCAGGTTTGTAGGCCTCCTTGCTCGCACACGCTTTTACAGTTCTGCCCACACATTTTCTATATGATTGAGGTCAGGGCTTTGTGTTGGCCACTCCAATACCTTGACTTTGTTGTCCTTAAGCCATTTTGCCACGACTTGGGGTCATTGTCCATTTTGAAGACCCATTTGCGACCATGCTTTAACTTCTTGACTGATGTCTTGAGATGTTGCTTCAATATATCCACATAATTTTCCTGCTTCATGATGCCATCTATTTTGTGAAGTGCACCAGTCCCTCCTGCAGCAAAGCACCCCCATAACATGATGATGCCACCCCCGTGCTTCACGGTTGGGATGGTGTTCTTCGGCTTGCAAGCCTCCCCCTTTTTCCTCCAAACATAATGATGGTCATTATGGCCAAACAGTTCTATTTTTGTTTCATCAGACCAGGGGACATTTCTCCAAAAAGTATGATCTTTGTCCCCATATGCAGTTGTAAACCGTAGTCTGGCTTTTTATAGCGGTTTTGGAGCAGTGGCTTCTTCCTTGCTGAGCGGCCTTTCAGGTTATGTCGATATAGGACTCGTTTTATTGTGGATAAAGATACTTTTGTACCTGTTTCCTCCCTGCATCTTCACAAGGTCCTTTGCTGTTGTTCTGGGATTGATTTACACTTTTCGCACCAAAGTACGTTCATCTCTAGGCGAAAGAACGCATCTCCTTCCTGAGCGGTATGACGGCTGCGTGGTCCCACGGTGTTTATACTTGCGTACTATTGTTTGTACAGATCAACTTGGTACCTTCAGATTTTTGGAAATTGCTCCCAAGGATGAACCAGACTTGTGGAAGTCTATAAAAAAAAATTATGAGGTCTTGGCTGATTTCTTTTTATTTTCCCATGATATCAAGCAAAGAGACACTGCGTTTGAAGGTAGGCCTTGAAATACATCCACAGGCACACCACCAATTGACTCAAATGAGAAGCTTCTGATAGGTCCAGTCAACTTAGTGAATGTAAACTTCTGACCCACTGGAATTGTGATACAGTGAATTATAAGTGAAATAATCTGTCTGTAAACAATTGTTGGAAAAATTACAAAGTAGATGTCCTAACCGACTGGCCACTGGAGCCTCTTCTTCTTGTTTTTATCTGGTAGGAACCCAGTGTTGGTGATGGCGTGGCCACTGGAGCCTCTTCTTCTTGTTTTTATCTGGTAGGAACCCGGTGTTGGTGATGGCGTGGCCACTAGAGCCTCTTCTTCTTGTTTTTATCTGGTAGGAACCCAGTGTTGGTGATGGTGTGGCCACTGGAGCCTCTTCTTCTTGTTTTTATCTGGTAGGAACCCGGTGTTGGTGATGGCGTGGCCACTGGAGCCTCTTGTTCTTGTTTTTATCTGGTAGGAACCCAGTGTTGGTGATGGTGTGGCCACTGGAGCCTCTTCTTCTTGTTTTTATCTGGTAGGAACCCAGTGTTGGTGATGGTGTGGCCACTGGAGCCTCTTCTTCTTGTTTTTATCTGGTAGGAACCCAGTGTTGGTGATGGTGTGGCCACTGGAGCCTCTTCTTCTTGTTTTTATCTGGTAGGAACCCAGTGTTGATGATGGTGTGGCACCTGGAGACTCTTCTTCTTGTTTTTATCTGGTAGGAACCCAGTGTTGATGATGGCGTGGCCACTGGAGCCTCTTCTTCTTGTTTTTATCTGGTAGGAACCCAGTGTTGGTGATGGTGTGGCCACTGGAGCCTCTTCTTCTTGTTTTTATCTGGTAGGAACCCAGTGTTGGTGATGGTGTGGCCACTGGAGCCTCTTCTTCTTGTTTTTATCTGGTAGGAACCCAGTGTTGGTGATGGCGTGGCCACTGTAGACTCTTCTTCTTGTTTTTATCTGGTAGGAACCCGGTGTGGTCGTCTGCTGCAATAACCCATCCGTGACCAGGTCCGACGAGTTGTGTGTTCTGAGATGTCGTTCTGCACACCACTGTTGTACTGTGACTGTTTGTGAGCTGCCTGTTATCTTGCACGATTCTTTCCATTCTCCTTTGACCTCTCATCAACGAGCTGTTTTCACCCACAGGACTGCCGCTGACTGGATGATGTTTGTTTGTCGCACCGTTCTCTGTAAACCCCAGACACTGTCGTGCGTGAAAAGCCCAGGAAGCAGTTTCTGAGATACTGGAACCTGGCACCGACAATGTCACGCTCAGTCGCTTAGGTCACTCATTTAGCCCATTCTAACGTTCAATCAAACACTGAACTGAATGTCTCGATGCCTGTCTGCCTGCTTTATGTAGCAAGCCACGTGACTCACTGTACCTAATAAACTGGCCACTGAGTGTATAATGTACTGTACTCAGTCTCTGGCTACCAGCTTGCTCGGTCATTGACACTAATGTTGTGTCACTCTAAAACAAAGTAACACTTGATGAAGCATCACACAGTATATCATTTAGCCCCTAGTCCAATTCAACACAGAGGAATCTCAATCTCACTGATTGGTATCAAATACTGAGACAGGTACTACATTTTTTTTTTTTTATATTTTTTTTTTAACTAGGCAAGTCAGTTAAGAACAAATTATTTACATTGACAGCCTCCCGGGGAACAGTGTGTTCACTGCCTTGTTCAGGGGCAGAACAACAGATTTTTACCTTGGCAGCTCGGGGATTCGATCCAGCAACCTTTCGGTTACTGGCCCAATGCTCTAACCACTAGGCTACCTGCCACCCCTGGTGAATAGTAGAGAATAATATAATGCGGGCAGTCACAGTGTGATCCAACTAACGAGCATACAGACAACTCCAAATGTCTGACAGCAACCAACCAACCATGGCATTCTGTGACCGGGTGCTTGTAAACAACATCTACATACCAGGTCCAGACCTAGACCAGGACCAGACATAGACCCAGTCCAGGATCAGACCTAGCACTGGAACCAGGACCCGACCTAGACCAGGACCAGACCTAGTCCAGGACCAGACCTAGACCAGACCTAGACCAGGACCAGACCTAGTCCAGGACCAGACCTAGTCCAGGACCAGACCTAGCACTGGAACCAGGACCCGACCTAGACCAGGACCAGACCTAGTCCAGGACCAGGCCTAGACCAGGACCAGGCCTAGACCAGACCTAGACATAGACCAGGACCAGACCTAGACCAGGACCAGACCTAGACCAGACCTAGACCAGGCCTAGACCAGACCTAGACCAGACCTAGACCAGGCCTAGACCAGGCCTAGACCTAGACCAGACCAGACCTAGACCAGACCTAGACCAGACCTAGACCAGGACCAGACCTAGACCAGACCTAGACCAGGACCAGACCTAGACCAGACCTAGACCAGACCTAGACCAGGACCAGACCTAGACCTAGACCAGACCTAGACATAGACCAGGACCAGACCTAGACCAGGACCAGACCTAGACCAGACCTAGACCAGACCTAGACCAGGCCTAGACCAGACCAGGTCCAGACCTAGACCAGACCCAGTCCAGGACTAGACCTAGCACTGGAACCAGGACCCAGCCAACATCCCTCTCCTTTCCCCCTGTTCTTTCCTTCATCCAGGCTAGGATGGTCAACCTGGAGCCTTCATCCAGGCTAGGATGGTCAACCTGGAGCCTTCATCCAGGCTAGGATGGTCAACCTGGAGCCTTCATCCTTCACTGGTCCAGCTGGAGGGATAGAGGGCCCACGTCTGTCTCTTCCACGGGTTTGGGAGGGGTAAAGAGAGGGAGGGAGCTCTGCTGGATGCAGAGGATGGATGGGCGGGTGGAGGGGTGCAGTGATGGTATCTGGCTCCTCTCTACCTCTCCTCCTCCAGCCCTCTTCGTCCTCCTCCTCGTCACTTGTTCTCGATGAGAGACTGGACCTTGTGCACCAGCTCTCTGGCGATCTGAAGGATGTGCTGCACGTCATGACGTTCTGCCATCTCTGTTACACACACACAGGAAGTCAGGGAGATGGTTTTATACACACACAATCTGTAATGAACACAGTTTTCCTACACCTTTCTGCTCCATCCCAACACATTTCACCATGTTCTTGTTGGGGTCCTATATGGCAACCTATTCTCTACTTGTTGGGGCTTCCGAGTGGCGCAGCGGTCAAAGGCACTGCATCTCAGCGCTAGAGGCATCACTACAGACCCTGGTTCGAATCCAGGCTGTATCACAACCGGCCGTGACTGGGAGTCCCATAGGGCGGCGCACAATAGGCCCAGCGTAGGCCGGCATAGTAAATAAGAATTTGTTCTTAACTGACTTGCCTAGTTAAATAAAGGTTAAATTATTTTAAATAAAGGTTAAATTATTTTTTATTACATAACTTCTGACCAGAGCCATAGGGCCCATCCCAACACATTTCACTTGGTCTAAAGTAGTGCACTATATAGGGAATAGGGTTCTATAGGGCCCTGGTTTAAAGTAGTGCACTATATAGGGAATAGGGTTCTATAGGGCCCTGGTTTAAAGTAGTGCACTATATAGGGAATAGGGTTCTATAGGGCCCTGGTCTAAAGTAGTGCACTATATAGGGAATAGGGTTCTATAGGGCCCTGGTTTAAAGTAGTGCACTATATAGGGAATAGGGTTCTATAGGGCCCTGGTCTAAAGTAGTGCACTGTCTGTGTCTCTGGATATCTGTCTATCTGTCTATCTGTCTATCTGTCTATCTGTCTATCTGTCTATCTATCTGTCTATCTGTCTGTCTGTCTGTCTGTCTGTCTGTCTGTCTGTCTGTCTGTCAGTCACCGTTGAAGAAGGTGATGATGTCAGTGAAGTCCATGGTATTGTCTCTGATGATCTCTCTGTAGACCTCTACCAGAGCCAGGGCCAGGAACAGGATGAAGTGCTGAGAGGAGATATAAGGGGCCGCCCAGATCACCTCCCATACTGAGAACACATCCTGGTACAGCAGCTCTGGAGGGGAGAGACACACACAGAGGAGACACACACACACACAGAGGAGGCACACACACAGAGGAGGCACACACACAGAGGAGGCACACACACAGAGGACACACACACACACACAGAGGAGGCACACACACAGAGGGGAGATACACACAAACAGTTACTTGCATTGTATTCAACTCCAACCTGAAATGTCATACAGAAACCCTGTGTACCACACTCATATCATATAAAACTCCCTACTGAAAACAGAACCAAGGTTGGTAAAACTCCTGGCTCATATCATATAAAACTCCCTACTGAAAACAGAACCAAGGTTGGTAAAACTCCTGGCTCATATCATATAAAACTCCCTACTGAAGACAGAACCAAGGTTGGTAAAACTCCTGGCTCATATCATATAAAACTCCCTACTGAAGACAGAACCAAGGTTGGTAAAACTCCTGGCACTTCACATACAGTTGAAGTCGGAAGTTTACATACACCTTAGCCAAATACATTTAAACTCAGTTTTTCACAATTCCTGACATTTAATCCGCGTAGAAATTCCCTGTCTTAAGTCAGTTAGTATCACCACTTTATTTTAAAAGAATGTGAAATGTCAGAATAATAGTAGAGAGAATGATTTATTTCAGCTTTTATTTCTTTCATCACATTCCCAGTGGGTCAGAAGTTTACATGCACTCAATTAGTATTTGGTAGCATTGCCTTTAAATTGTTTAACTTGGGTCAAACGTTTCGGGTAGCCTTCCACAAGCTTCCCACAATAAGATGAGTGCATTTTGGCCCATTCCTCCTGACAGAGCTGGTGTAACTGAGTCAGGTTTGTAGGCCTCGTTGCTCACACACGCTTTTTCAGTTCTGCCCACAAATTTTCTATGGGATTGAGGTCAGGGCTTTGTGATGGCCACTCCAATACCTTCACTTTGTTGTCCTTAAGCCATTTTGCCACAACTTTGGAAGTATGCTTGTAGTCATTGTCCATTTGGAAGACCCATTTGCGACCAAGCTTTAACTTCCTGACTGATGTCTTGAGATGTTGCTTCAATATATCCACATAATTTCCCTTCCTCATGATGCCATCCATTTATTTGTGAATTGCACCAGACCCTCCTGCAGCAAGGCACCCCCACAACATGATGCTGCCACCCCCGTGCTTCACGGTTGGGATGGTGTTCTTCGGCTTGCATGCCTCCCCCTTTTCCCTCTAAACATAACGATGGTCATTATGGTCAAACAGTTCTATTTTTGTTTCATCAGACCAGAGGACATTTCTCCAAAATGTACGATCTTTGTCCCCATGTGCAGTTGCAAACCGTAGTCTGGCTTTTTATGGCGGTTTTGGAGCAGTGGCATCTTCCTTGCTGAGCGGCCTTTCAGGTTATGTCGATATAGGACTCGTTTTACTATGGATATAGATACTTTTGTACCTGTTTCTTCCAGCATCTTCACAAGGTCCTTTGCTGTTGTTCTGGGATTGATTTGCACTTTTCGCACCAAAGTACGTTCATCTCTAGGAGACAGAACGCGTCTCCTTCCTGAGCGGTATGATGGCTGCGTGGTCCCATGGTGTTTATACTTGTGTACTATTGTTTGTACAGATGAACGTGGTACCTTCAGGCGTTTGGAAATTACTCCCAAGGATGAATCAGACTTGTGGACATCTACAATTTTTTTAATGAGGTCTTGGCTGATTTCTTTTGATTTTCCCATGATGTCAGGCAAAGAGGCACTGCGTTTGAAGGTAGGCCTTGAAATACATCCACATGTACACCTCCTATTGACTCAAATGATGTCAATTAGCCAATCAGAAGCTTCTAAAGCCATGACATCATTTTCTGGAATTGTCCAAGCTGTTTAAAGGCACAGTCAACTTAGTGTATGTAAACTTCTGACCCACTAGAATTGTGATACAGTGAATTATAAGTGAAATAATCTGTCTGTAAACAATTGTTGGAAAAATGACTTGTTTCATGCACAAAGTAGATGTCTTAACCGATTTGCCAAAACTATAGTTTGTTAACAAGAAATTTGTGGAGTGGTTGAAAAACGAGTTTTAATGACTCCAACCTAAGTGTATGTAAACTTCCGACTTCAACTGTATAAAACTCCCTACTGAAGACCAAGGTTCAATCCTAGCATTACACCCTTCCCACTGTTCAAATAAAATCAAATTTGATTGGACGGCGTACACATATTTTGCAGACGTTATTGCAGGTGCAGAGAAATGCTTATGTTTCTAGCTCCAACAGTGCAACAATACACAACAATACACAACAATACAGAGCAATCTGCCCAAGAGTCAAGAGTGCTCGATGCGTGAGTAGTACAGGAGATGTGATGAAAGAACTTCCGCAGGTTTTTTCCCTTAGATTTCCTTTGTTAAAATCCCCAGGTACAATAAATGCGGCCTCAGGATATGCAGTTTCCAGTTTGCGCAAAGTCCAGTGTAGTTCCTTTAGAGCCGTCACCGTGTCAACTTTGGGGGGGGGGGGGGGGGGGAATATACACAGCCGAAGAACATTTTCTCAGGAGGTAATGCGGTCTGCATTTGATGGTGAGTTTTTCCACATCGGGAAAACAAAATGACTTGAGTTGCTGTATGTTACCACAATAAACCCATGCGTAGATAATCATGAAACATACACTTCCACCTTACTAAAAATATATATATTTCTTCCTGTCAGCGCGATGGACGGACAATCCCACTGGCTGAATGGACGGGGACAGTATATCCGGAGAGAGCCATGATTCCGTGAAACAGAGTATGTTACAGTCCCTGATGTCTCTCTGGAAGGAGATCCTCGCCCTGAGCTCGTCTACTTTATTGTCCAGGGACTGAACGTTAGCGAGTAATATACTCGGAAGCGGTGGGTGGTGTGCACGCCTCCTGAGTCGGACTTGAAGTCCACTCCTTCTTCCTCTTGTCCGGCGTCGTCGTCTTGGAGCAGCCTCCCCCCCAGGATGAATGGAACTGCCTCGGGGAGCTCACACAAAAAGGATCCAATTCAGGGAAGTCAAATTTCTGGTTGAAATGTTGATGAATGACCCGCCGATCTAATATCCAAAAGTTACTTTCGTCTGTAAGCAATAATGCACGAAAAGTTCTGAGCAAATAATGTAAGAAATAATAACAATAACAAAAAAATACTGCAAAGTTGGCAAGGAGCTAAAAACAAGGCATATTGTCCATATTCTCACACTGCTTCTCTTACTTGCCTGTAACCCCCCCCCTGTTTCATAATTGTCTGAGTAAAGCTTCAAAATCCCCCTGTCAAAAAATATAATTAAATAAATGGAAAGAGTGTTGTTTGTGAGCGTATCGTACCTCTTTTGAAGTCCAACAGGAACCAGCGGTAACAGAAATAGAAGTGGGTGTAGTCTCCATTCTGATGCATCAGCTCAAACAGCTCCGAGTCCAGGATCTGACATCATCAAACAGAGACCACAACAGAGCAGACCACAGGTTAGGGGTCATGTTAGGATCATTTGAGCGCGCACGCACGCACACACACACACAGTCAGGGCGGCAGGTAGCCTAGTGGTTAGAGCGTTGGGCCAGTAACCGAAAGGTTGCTAGATCTAAACCCTGAGCTGAAAAGGTAAAAATCTGTTGCCCCTAAACAAGCAGTTAACCCACTGTTCCTAGGCCATCATTGTAAATAAGAATTTGTTCCTAACACTGACTTGCCTATTTAAATAAAGGTTAAATCAATAAAACACCAGACCTGTATGAGGGACCTCATGTTGGCAAAGTGTGTGTCCATGGCTCCGCCGTTGGGGAAGTTCTGGCTCATCCTCTTCATCAGCTGGGTGAAGCAGCTGTACGCCAGGCACTCTGATGGGGGGAGGGGAGGGAGGAAGGCATGGGGGGGGGGGGGGGAGGCGAGGGTCAACAAATACTCTGGGAGAGGCTGTACTTTTTCTGTATATTGTGACCAAGGATTGACACATACATGCCCCTTCCATCACTGATCACTGTGTAATGCAACGGCTAATGAGTAAAAGCTAATTGCAAATGGCTATAATTGCTAATGTATCATTACTAATTGCTGGCTAACAGCTAACGGCAAAACGGCTAACGGGCTTCATAGGGCCCTGGTCAAAAGAAGTGCACAGTATAGGGAATAGGGTCCCATTTGGGAGGTAGCCATGTTGACTGAGGTTCCTACCATCGTCCAGAATGACCATGAGAGGGGCCAGCAGGTCACACATCCCCTGGACATAACCCATCTCCAGATTCTCCCACACATAGCTGGGACAGGATGGGGAAAGAAAAGGGGGAGGAAGATTGGGGAAAGAGGGGGGAGGAAGAGGGGTATTAGGGGGGAAAGAAGAGGGGGAGGAAAAGGGGGGAAAGAGGTGGAAGAGGGGGGAAGAAAAGGGGTAAGAAGGGGGGAGGGAGATTGGGAAAAGAGAGGGGAGGAAGAGGGGGAAAGAAGAGGGAAACACGAAGAAGAGACGTGAGCGAATGAGTGAACTGAAACGGATCAAATTGAAGTGTGTGTCTGTGTGTGTGTGTTTGTTTACCTGCACATGATGTTGCGTAGTTTCTCCAGGTTAGCGGTGGTAAAGTAGTAGTAGTTACGGTGTTTACCTGCACATGATGTTGCGTAGTTTCTCCGGGTTAGCGGTCGTAAAGTAGCAGTAGTTACGGTGTTTACCTGCACATGATGTTGCGTAGTTTCTCCAGGTTAGCGGTGGTAAAGTAGCAGTAGTTACGGTGTTTACCTGCACATGATGTTGCGTAGTTTCTCCAGGTTAGCGGTGGTAAAGTAGCAGTAGTTACGGTCACAGCGCTGGACATCCTTATCTATCCTGTGGAGGTTCAGAGCCACTGTGTCCAGCAGCTCAATCTGCGCACACACACACACACACACACACACACACACACACACACACACACACACACACACACACACACACACACACACACACACACACACACACACACACACACACACACACACACACATATACACATACATACACACACACACACATACACACACACACATATACTTCAATTTGATCCGTTTCAGTTCACTTGAAGGGTAAATATCAATGCAGTAAAATTGCCCCCAGAACAGTACTCAGAACAGTACCCAGAACAGTACTCAGAACAGTATCCAGAACAGTACTCAGAACAGTACTCAGAACAGTACTCAGAACAGTATCCAGAACAGTATCCAGAACAGTACCCAGAACAGTATCCAGAACAGTATCCAGAACAGTACTCAGAACAGTACTCAGAACAGTACTCAGAACAGTACTCAGAACAGTATCCAGAACAGTACTCAGAACAGTACCCAGAACAGTACTCAGAACAGTACTCAGAACAGTATCTAGAACAGTACTCAGAACAGTATCCAGAACAGTACTCAGAACAGAACTCAGAACAGTATTCAGAACCGTTTTCAGATCAGTATCCAGAACATTTTAAATGTGATCTAAGTGTTTGGATATGCAATTCAATGATGCTCCCTGTGAGTGCAGGGAGTCTTTATTGAGTATCTGTCTCTCTGTGTGTCTGTGTCTGAGTGTCTGTGTGTCTGTGTGTGTGTCTGTGTGTGTGTGTGTCCAGTACTTACCGTATAGGAGGAGAGTGAAGGCATCCCCTCTGCTCCTCCATTCTCATTGGTCATCAACTTATCCAGCTGACTGCACAGCATCTCCTCACTCAACCAATCCTGTCGCCCCTTCTCCTCCGTCACACTGTACAAGTGTGGCCGGGCCTCCTCCCCGGCTCCTCCCTCCTGCCCGGCTCCTCCCTCCTGCCCGGCTCCCCCCTCCTGCCCGGCTCCCCCCTCCTGCCCTGCTCCTCCCTCCTGCCCTGCTCCCCCCTCCTCCCCGGCTCCCCCCTCCTGCCCGGCTCCCCCCTCCTGCCCGGCTCCCCCCTCCTGCCCGGCTCCTCCCTCCTGCCCTGCTCCTCCCTCCTGCCCTGCTCCTCCCTCCTGCCCTGCTCCTCCCTCCTGCCCTGCTCCTCCCTCCTGCCGTGCTCCTCCCTCCTGCCGTGCTCCTCCCTCCTGCCGTGCTCCTCCCTCCTCCCCTGCTCCCCCCTCCTCCACCGTGCTCTGTCCATCGTCGATAGAGGAGAGAATCTGAGAGTGCCCGGAGGTGACAGAGTAGTTCCTGGAGGATGGGAGGCCGGAGTCAGGGGAGTCAAACTCCACTAGGGGGCGCTCATCAGGAGCTAGTGCCCCACCGGCTGCGGGGAGAATCACTGTAGAGTGGCTGGGGGTGTCTCCGCCCCTCCCTCCTGGGGTGTCCTGCCCACCCGCCCCTGCGTCGGGCTCATCCACTGACATGAACATCTGGCAGGAGGGAGGAGGGAGGAGAAGGCAGGAGGGTTGGGGAGGACGGAGAAGGGCGGAGGAGGGAGGAGGAAGGGGGAGGAGGGAGGAAAAGGGGGGAGAAGGCAGGAGGCTTGAGGAGGACGGAGAAGGGGGGAGGGGGAGGGAGGTAAAGGGAGGAGGCGGCAGGAGGTTTGAGGAGGACGGAGAAGGGCAGAGGAGGGAGGAAGGGGGAGGAAAAGGGGGGAGAAGGCAGAAGGCTTGAGGAGGACGGAGAAGGGGGGAGGAAGAGGGAGGAGAGAGGATAAGGGGGGAGAAGGCAGGAGGAATGAGGAGGACGGAGAAGGGGGGAGGAGGAGGGGTAGAGATGGGTTTTTTATAAACAGCTAAAACAAACAGGAAAATTACCCACTTCTAGTTATATGTAATGTTTGCACGTGTTTTTATAATGATTTAAAAAATACATTTTATTCAATCAACCAACCAATTAATCAACCAATCAAACAACCAGCCAACCAATTAATCAACCAACCAACCCACCTCATTGCAGAGAGTGGAGTCTCTGTGTCTGAGGACGTGGCTGTCTATGCTGCTTCCTGAAGACAGATTAGTAAAGATGGCCGACTGCATCTCTTTCTCTCTCTGCTTGACGATCACCTCGCAGGACTTCCACTCCTTCATCACCTGCTGGTACCGTGCACTGATCTTCTCATCGATCTACAGACCAACACAGTAGGACAAGATGTTTTAAAATAGACGTATTACATTTGGAAACTGAGAGGGGTTACTGTAAAGTGGGAGTGGAAACAAGTATTGAACCCCGTCTCTGGTGGGGAGATGTTAAAACACAGAGACAGACAGACAGACGTATTGTTAGCTACCTGGCTCATGTCCTTCTTGCCCATGCCAAACTTGTAGTGACCCAGCAGGAAGGGCCAGACTTCCTTCCTGATGTCATGCTGTACACCTCCATAATACACCAGCCACAACAACTCCAACTCCTTATAGTTCTAGAGAGAGAAATAAAGAGAGAGCGAGAGAGAGAGAGAGAGAGAGAGGGAGAGAGAGGGAGAGAGAGAGAGACAGAGAGAGAGAGAGACAGAGAGAGAGAGAGACAGAGAGAGAGACAGAGAGAGAGAGAGAGACAGAGAGAGAGAGAGAGAGAGAGAGAGAGACCAAGACAGTGATTCAGATTAGTAAAGCTGGCATGAACAGTATATATAAGACAGCCCTATTTGGTAAAAGTCCATATTATGGCATGAACAACTCAAATAAGCAAAGAGAAACGACAGTCCATCATTCATTTAAGACAAGATCAGTCAATCTGGAAAATTTCAAGAACTTTTAAAGTTTTCTCAAGTGCAGTGGCAAAAACCATCAAGCACTATGGTGAAACTGGCTCTCAAGTTCATTAGAGTTAACTGCACCTCAGATTGCAGCCCAAATAAATGCTTCACAGAGTTCAAGTAACAGACACATCTCAACATCAACTGTTCAGAGGAGACTGTGTGAATCAGGCCTTCATGGTCGAATTGCTGCAAAGAAACCACTACTAAAGGACACCAATGAGAAGAACAGACTTGCTTGGGCCAAGAAACACGAGCAATGGACATTAGACTGGTGGAAATCTGTCCTTTTGTCTAATGAGACCACATTTTAGATTTTTGATTCCAACCGCCGTGTCTTTGTGAGACGCAGAGTAGGTGAACGGATGATCTCCACATGTGTGGTTCCCATCGTGAAGCATGGAGGAGGAGGTGTGGGGATGCTTTGCTGGTGACACTGTCAGTGATTTATTTAGAATTCAAGGCACACTTAACCAGCATGGCTACCACAGCATTCTGCAGCGATACGCCATCCCATCTGGTTTGCGCTTAGTGGGACTATCATTTGTTTTTCAACAGGACAATAACAAGGCAATCTGAAAACAAGGCTCCCTAAATTTTATCAGCATATCGATTGCACGACACAGGCTGGCAAAACCATGGATCATTGTTATTCTAACTTCCGCGACCCATTTAAGGCCCTCCCCCGCCCCCTTTCGGAAAAGCTGACCACGACTCCATTTTGTTGCTCCCAGCCTACAAACAGAAACTAAAACAGGAAGCACCTGCACTCAGGTCTGTTCAACGCTGGTCCGACCAATCGTATTCCATGCTTCAAGATTGCTTCGATCACGTGGACTGACAATAACATTAATGAATACGCTGATTCGGTGAGCGAGTTTATTAGCAAGTGCATCGGTGATGTTGTACCCACAGCGTCTATTAAAACATTCCCCAACCAGAAACCGTGGATTGATGGCAGCATTCGCGCAAAACTAAAAGCGCGAACCACTGCTTTAAATCAGGGCAAGGCGACCGGAAACATGACCGAATACAAACAGTGTAGCTATTCCCTCCGCAAGGCAATCAAACAAGCTAAGCATCAGTATAGAGACAAAGTGGAGTCGCAATTCAACGGCTCAGACACGAGAGGTATTTGGCAGGGTCTACAGTCAATCACGGAGTACAAAAGGAAAACCAGCCCCGTCGCGGACCACGATGTCTTGCTCCCAGACAAACTAAACAACTTCTTTGCTTGCTTTGAGGACAATACAGTGCCACTGACACGGCCCGCTACCAAAACCTGCGGGCTCTCCTTCACTGCAGCCAACGTGTATAAAACATTTACATGTGTTAACGTGTTAACCCTCGCAAGGCTGCAGGCCCAGGCGGCATCCACAGCCGCGTCCTCAGAGCATGCGCAGACCAGCTGACTGGTGTGTTTACGGACATATTCAATCAATCCCTATTCCAGTCTGTTGTCCCCACATGCTTCAAGATGGCCACCATTGTTCCTGTTCCCAAGAAAGCTAAGGTAACTGAGCTAAATGACTATCGCCCCGTAGCACTCACTTCAGTCATCATGAAGTGCTTTGAGAGACTAGTCAAGGACCATATCACCTCCACCCTACCTGACACCCTAGACCCACTCCAATTCGCATACCGCCCCAACAGATCCACAGATGACGCAATCTCAATCGCACTCCACACTACCCTTTCTCACCTGGACAAAAGGAACACCTATGTGAGAATGCTGTTCATTGACTACAGCTCAGCGTTCAACACCATAGTGCCCTCGAAGCTCATCAGTAAGCTAAGAACCTTGGAACTAAACAGCTCCCTCTGCAACTGGATCCTAGATATCTCTCATAGCTACCCCCAACCCTCTCATATCTCTCATAGCTACCCCCAACCCTCTCATAGCTACCCCCAACCCTCTCATATCTCTCATAGCTACCCCCAACCATCTCGTGTCTCTCATAACTACCCCCAACCCCCTCTCATCTCTAATAGCTACCCCCAACCCCCTCTCATCTCTCATAGCTACCCCCAACCCCCTCTCATATATCTCATAGCTACCCCCAACCCCCTCTCATAACTACCCCCAACCCCCTCTCATATATCTCATAGCTACCCCCAACCATCTCGTGTCTCTCATAACTACCCCCAACCCCCTCTCATCTCTCATAGCTACCCCCAACCCTCTCGTATCTCTCATAGCTACCCCCAACCCTCTCGTATCTCTCATAGCTACCCCCAACCCTCTCGTATCTCTCATAGCTAACCCCAAACCTCTCGTATCTCTCATAGCTACCCCCAACCCTCCCATCTCTCATAGCTACCCCCAACCCTCTCATCTCTCATAGCTACCCCCACCCCTCTCGTATCTCTCATAGCTACCCCCACCCCCTCTCATATCTCTCATAGCTACCCCCAACCCTCTCGTATCTCTCATAGCTACCCCCAACCCTCTCGTGTCTCTCATAGCTACCCCCAACCCTCTCATATCTCTCATAGCTACCCCCAACCCTCTCATATCTCTCATAGCTACCCCCAACCCTCTCATATCTCTCATAGCTACCCCCAACCCTCTCGTATCTCTCATAGCTACCCCCAACCCTCTCGTGTCTCTCATAGCTACCCCCAACCCTCTCATATCTCTCATAGCTACCCCCAACCCTCTCATATCTCTCATAGCTACCCCCAACCCTCTCATAGCTACCCCCAACCCCCTCTCATATCTCTCATAGCTACCCCCAACCCTCTCGTGTCTCTCATAGCTACCACCAACCCTCTCATAGCTACCCCCAACCCTCTCATAGCTACCCCCAACCCTCCCATCTCTCATAGCTACCCCCAACCCTCTCATAGCTACCCCCAACCCCCTCTCATAGCTACCCCCAACCCTCCCATCTCTCATAGCTACCCCCAACCCTCTCATAGCTACCCCCAACCCTCTCATAGCTACCCCCAACCCTCTCATAGCTACCCCCAACCCTCCCATCTCTCATAGCTACCCCCAACCCTCTCATAGCTACCCCCAACCCTCTCATATCTCTCATAGCTACCCCCAACTCTCTCATATCTCTCATAGCTACCCCCAACTTTCTCATATCTCTCATAGCTACCCCCAAAACATACTTATTTGAAGTCGGTTTACTTCTCAACAACACCATGTGGACATTAATTTCTTCTTGAATTGAATATGATTACTGAGCATAGAGTGATGTTTATGTTGACCCCTTTTAGAGGACTAGCTACAACATTACACCCAGCCACCCAGTCAGCCAGTCAGTCAGCTAGCCACCAAGCCACCCACCCACCCAGCCAGCCAGGCAGCCTCCCAGCCATCCACCTAGCCAGCCAGCCACCCACCCAGCCAGCCAGCCAGCCAGCCAGCCAGCCAGCCAGCCAGCTACCCAGCCATCCACCGACACAGCCACCCAGCCAGCCAGCTGTCCACCTCGCCAGCCACCCACCCACCCACCCACCCAGCTACCCAGCCAGCCAGCAAGTCACTAACCCACCTTGCAGTCTTTCTGGTACTTTCTCCACACGTCTCTGCTCAGGCCCCCCGACGCCTCGCAAGGTTTGTCAGGAAGGACAATGTTGTGGCTGACCAGTGCTGACAGGTGGGTACGGACCGTGGACAGGTGTCGACAGTAGGCCAGCCCTGGAGGGAGGGAGGGAGACACAGGTTTGGAGAGAAAGAGATAGGACATGAGCGAGACAGACGGAGGGCGTGAGACAGGAAGGAAGGAGTGAATGGAAAGAGAAAGGACATGATAGAGACAGACGAAGGGCGTGAGACAGGAAGGAAGGAGTGAAGGGAAAGAGATAGGACATGATAGAGACAGACGAAGGGCGTGAGACAGGAAGGAAGGAGTGAAGGGAAAGAGATAGGACATGATAGAGACAGACGAAGGGCGTGAGACAGGAAGGAAGGAGTGAAGGGAAAGAGATAGGACATGATAGAGACAGACGGACGGCGTGAGTCAGGAAGGAAGAAGTGAAGGGAAAGAGATAGGACATGATAGAGACAGACGGACGGCGTGAGACAGGAAGGAAGGAGTGAAGGGAAAGAGATAGGACATGATAGAAACAGACGGAGGGCGTGAGACAGGAAGGAAGGAGTGAAGGGAAAGAGATAGGACATGATAGAGACAGACGAAGGGCGTGAGACAGGAAGGAAGGAGTGAAGGGAAAGAGATAGGACATGAGCGAGACAGACAGAGGGCGTGAGACAGGAAGGAAGGAGTGAAGGGAAAGAGATAGGACATGATAGAGACAGACAGAGGGCGTGAGACAGGAAGGAAGGAGTGAAGGGAAAGAGATGGGACATGAGCGAGACAGACGGAGGGCGTGAGACAGGAAGGAAGGAGTGAAGGGAAAGAGATAGGACATGATAGAGACAGACGAAGGGCGTGAGACAGGAAGGAAGGAGTGAAGGGAAAGAGATAGGACATGATAGAGACAGACGGAGGGCGTGAGACAGGAAGGAAGGAGTGAAGAAAGATAGACAAAAGAAGACAGGGAACTCCCTTTATGAACGAACAGGGAACTGAGAAACAAACTACTTTGAGAGAAAGAACACAGACAGACTTACATCCGTAGAAGGCCCTGGACACGATCTGCCTTTTCATATTCTGGCACAGCATCTTCAGAGGGATACTGGAAAGAGGAAATGCACAGTGGTGAGGTGATGATAGTATGATTTCAGGTTATCAAATAATGATGTGATGAATCAGGACTGTGTGAGTAACGGACTCTGTGTGTGAGTAACGGACTCTGTGTGAGAGTAACGGACTCTGTGTGAGAGTACCGGACTCTGTGTGAGAGTAACGGGCTCTGTGTGAGAGTAACGGGCTCTGTGTGTGAGTAACGGGCTCTGTGTGTGAGTAACGGGCTCTGTGTGTGAGTAACGGGCTCTGTGTGTGAGTAACGGGCTCTGTGTGTGAGTAACGGGCTCTGTGTGTGAGTAACGGGCTCTGTGTGTGAGTAACGGACTCTGTGTGTGAGTAACGGACTCTGTGTGTGAGTAACGGACTCTGTGTGAGTAACGGACTCTGTGTGTGAGTAACGGACTCTGTGTGTGAGTAACGGACTCTGTGTGTGAGTAACGGACTCTGTGTGTGAGTAACGGACTCTGTGTGAGAGTACTCTGTGTGTGAGTAACGGACTCTGTGTGAGAGTAACGGACTCTGTGTGAGAGTAACGGACTCTGTGTGTGAGTAACGGACTCTGTGTGAGTAACGGACTCTGTGTGAGTAACGGACTCTGTGTGAGTAACGGACTCTGTGTGAGTAACGGACTCTGTGTGTGAGTAACGGACTCTGTGTGTGAGTAACGGACTCTGTGTGAGTAACGGACTCTGTGTGAGTAACGGACTCTGTGTGTGAGTAACGGACTCTGTGTGTGAGTAACGGACTCTGTGTGTGAGTAACGGACTCTGTGTGAGTAACGGACTCTGTGTGAGTAACGGACTCTGTGTGTGAGTAACGGACTCTGTGTGAGTAACGGACTCTGTGTGAGTAACGGACTCTGTGTGAGTAACGGACTCCGTGTGTGAGTAACGGACTCCGTGTGTGAGTAACGGACTCCGTGTGTGAGTAACGGACTCCGTGTGTGAGTAACGGACTCCGTGTGTGAGTAACGGACTCCGTGTGTGAGTAACGGACTCCGTGTGTGAGTAACGGACTCCGTGTGTGAGTAACGGACTCCGTGTGTGAGTAACGGACTCCGTGTGTGAGTAACGGACTCCGTGTGTGAGTAACGGACTCCGTGTGAGAGTAACGGACTCCGTGTGAGAGTAACGGACTCCGTGTGAGAGTAACGGACTCCGTGTGAGAGTAACGGACTCCGTGTGAGAGTAACGGACTCCGTGTGTGAGTAACGGACTCCGTGTGTGAGTAACGGAGTGTGTGTGTGAGTAACGGACTCTGTGTGTGAGTAACGGGCTCTGTGTGTGAGTAGCGGGCTCTGTGTGTGAGTAGCGGACTCTGTGTGTGAGTAACGGACTCTGTGTGTGAGTAACGGACTCTGTGTGTGAGTAACGGACTCCGTGTGTGAGTAACGGACTCCGTGTGTGAGTAACGGACTCCGTGTGTGAGTAACGGACTCCGTGTGTGAGTAACGGACTCCGTGTGTGAGTAACGGACTCCGTGTGTGAGTAACGGACTCCGTGTGTGAGTAACGGACTCCGTGTGTGAGTAACGGACTGCGTGTGAGAGTAACGGACTCCGTGTGTGAGTAACGGACTCCGTGTGTGAGTAACGGACTCCGTGTGAGAGTAACGGACTCCGTGTGAGAGTAACGGACTCCGTGTGTGAGTAACGGACTCCGTGTGAGAGTAACGGACTCCGTGTGTGAGTAACGGACTCCGTGTGTGAGTAACGGAGTGCGTGTGTGAGTAACGGACTCTGTGTGTGAGTAACGGGCTCTGTGTGTGAGTAGCGGGCTCTGTGTGTGAGTAGCGGACTCTGTGTGTGAGTAACGGACTCTGTGTGTGAGTAACGGACTGTGTGTGTGAGTAACGGACTCCGTGTGTGAGTAACGGACTCCGTGTGTGAGTAACGGACTCCGTGTGTGAGTAACGGACTCCGTGTGTGAGTAACGGACTCCGTGTGTGAGTAACGGACTCCGTGTGTGAGTAACGGACTCTGTGTGTGAGTAACGGACAGTGTGTGTGTGCATGTGCGTGCGTATGCATGCGTGTATGTGTGAGTTCGTGTGTGTGTGTGTGTGTGTGTGTGTGTGTGTGTGTGTGTGTGTGTGTGTGTGTGTGTGTGTGTGTGTATGCGTATGTGTGAGTTCTTGAGTAGGTGTTTGTGTGTGTGTGTGTGTATTCTCACCGGTCGTGGATGCAGGTGCAGCCTCCTGGGTATTCCAAGGAGACGTTACTGCCCCTTGTGGAGCAACACAGACATGACGACATGTGACTGGTGCACTCTGCTGCCTGCTGCCATGACGATGGGCTGCCTCCCATATAGGCACCCTGGATGTCCATCTCCCCATGGTCTGGAGGGGGAGGGATGGAGGGAGAGAGAGGGGGAGGATGGAGAGCAAGAGAGAGGGAGTATGGATGGAGAGAGAGAGGGGAGAATGGAGAGAGGGGGAGAGAGGGAGAATGGAGGGAGAGGGGGGATGGAGAGAGAGAGCGAGACGGATGGAGGGAACGGGGGGATGGAGAGAGAGAGCGAGACGGATGGACAGAGAAGGGAGAGAGTAACGATGGAGAGAGAGGGAGAATGGCGAGAGAGAGAGGCAGGATGGAGAGAGTGGGAGAATGGAGAGAGAGAGAGAGGGAGGATGGAGAGAGTGGGAGAATGGAGAGAGAGGGAGAGAGGGGGGATGGAGAGAGAGAGCGAGACGGATGGACAGAGAAGGGAGAGAGTAATGATGGAGGGAGAGGGAGAATGGAGAGAGAGAGAGGGAGAATGGAGAGAGAGAGAGGGAGAATGGAGAGAGTGGGAGAATGGATAGAGAGGGAGAGGAGAGATGGGGGGGTGAGAGAGAGAGACGGATGGACAGAGAAGGGAGAGAGTAACGATGGAGAGCGAGCGAAAGTGATGGAGCAAGGGGGAGTACAACAGCGAGAAAAGAGATCAAACAGGTAGGGACTGAGGAGATTAAAGGTGCTCTGAGACACTAAACTAATCTAGTTAACATCCCTTGTCTGGCTACAATGACATTATCTGTAATTATACATGACATCAATTCATTAAGGTAGAGAGAGAGTTCTCTCTTTATCGATTTCAGATTCATGTGTTTAAAAAAAAAAATAGCTCTTTCAAATATTGTATTTTTCATTTTGCGTACATTGCTCACATACAGTTGAAGTCGGAAGTTTACATACACTTAGGTTAGAGTCATTACAACTTGTTTTTCAACCACTCCACAAATTTCTTGTTAAAAAACTATAGTTTTGGCAAGTCGGTTAGGACATCTACTTGATGCATGACACAAGTAATTTTTCCAACAATTGTTTACAGACAGATTATTTCACTTATAAATTCACTGTATCACAATTCCAGTGGGTCAGAAGTTTACATACACTAAGTTGACTGTGTCTTTAAACAGCTTGGAAAATTCCAGAAAAGGATGTCATGGCTTCTGATAGGCTAATTGACATAATTTGAGTCAATTGAAGGTGTACCTGTGGATGTATTTCAAGGCCTACCTTCAAACTCAGTACCTTTTTGCTTGACATCATGGGAAAATCTAAAGAAATCAGCCAAGACCTCAGAAAAAAAAATTGTAGACCTCCACAAGTCTGGTTCATCCTTGGGAGCAATTTTCAAATGCATGAAGGTACCATGTTCATCTGTACAAACAATAGTACGCAAGTATAAACACACCACGCAGTCGCCATACCGCTCAGGAAGGAGATGCGTTCTTTCTCCTAGAGATGAACGTACTTTGGTGCGAAAAGTGCAAATCAATCCCAGAACAACAGCAAAGGACCTTGTGAAGATGCTGGAGGAAACAGGTACAAAAGTATCTTTATCCACAGTAAACAAGTCCTATATCGATGTAACCTGAAAGGCCGCTCAGCAAGGAAGATGCCACTGCTCCAAAACCGCCATTAAAAAAGCCAGACTACGGTTTGCAACTGCACATGGGGACAAAGATCGTACATTTTGGAGAAATGTCCTCTGGTCTGATGAAACGAAAATAGAACTGTTTGGCCATAATGACCATCATTATGTTTGGAGAAAAAAGGGGGATGCTTGCAAGCTGAAGAACACCATCCAAAACGTGAAGCACGGGGGTGGCAGCATCATGTTGTGGGGGTGCCTTGCTGCAGGAGGGTCTGGTGCAATTCACAAAATAGATGGCATCATGAGGCAGGAAAATGATGTGGATATATTGAAGCAACATCTCAAGACATCAGTCAGGAAGTTAAAGCTTGGTCGCAAATGGGTCTTCCAAATGGACAATGACCCCAAGCATACTTCCAAAGTTGTGGCAAAATGGCTTAAGGACAACAAAGTCAAGGTATTGGAGTGGCCATCACAAAGCCCTGACCTCAATCCCATAGAAAATGTGTGGGCAGAACTGCAAAAGCGTGTGCGAGCAAGGAGGCCTACAAACCTGACTCAGTTACACCAGCTCTGTCAGGAGGAATGGGCCAAAATTCACCCAACTTATTGTGGGAAGCTTGTGGAAGGCTACCCAAAACATTTGACCCAAGTTAAACAATTTAAAGGCAATGCTACCAAATACTAATTGAGTGTATGTAAACTTCTGACCCACTGGGAATGTGATGAAAGAAATAAAAGCTGAAATAAATCATTCTCTCTACTATTATTCTGACATTTCACATTCTTAAAATAAAGTGGTGATCCTAACTGGCCTAAGACAGGGAATTTTTACTCGGATTAAATGTCAGGAATTGTGGAAAAACTGAGTTTAAATGTATTTGGCTAAGGTGTATGTAAACTTCCATCTTCAACTGTAGATGAGGTATACATTTATGTATGTGATTGTCCGCGAGTCAGACAGGCATCATAAAACACATAACATTATATTGAGAATAAACAAAAACATGGAAATGAATAGGAAGAAGTTATGGGAAGCGAGAGTTTTGGAAACAAATGGAAGGAAGCGAGCAGACAGAGCAGAGCATGCTGGGGCAGAGAGAAGACAACATGGAGAACAGACCGGCTCCACAAAAGGACCCCAAAAAAACATTAGGAGAGGAGAGGGGGAGAGGAGGAGAGGATAGCGGGAGAGGAGAGGGGGAGAGGAGGAGAGGATAGCGGGAGAGGAGAAGGTCAGGAGGAGAGGAGAGCGGGAGAGGAGAAGGCCAGGAGGAGAGGAGAAGGCAAGGAGGAGAGGAGAAGGCCAGGAGGAGAGGAGAAGGCAAGGAGGAGAGGAGAAGGCCAGGAGGAGAGGATAGCGGTGAGAGGAGAAGGCCAGGAGGAGAGGAGAAGGCAAGGAGGAGAGGAGAAGGCCAGGAGGAGAGGAGAAGGCAAGGAGGAGAGTAGAAGGCCAGGAGGAGAGGAGAGCGGGAGAGGAGAAGGCCAGGAGGAGAGGAGAGCGGTGAGAGGAGAAGGCCAGGAGGAGAGGAGAGCGGTGAGAGGAGAAGGCAAGGAGGAGAGGAGAAGGCCAGGAGGAGAGGATAGCGGTGAGAGGAGAAGGCCAGGAGGAGAGGAGAGCGGTGAGAGGAGAAGGCCAGGAGGAGAGGAGAGCGGGAGAGGAGGAGGCCAGGAGGAGAGGAGAGCGGTGAGAGGAGAAGGCCAGGAGGAGAGGAGAGCGGTGAGAGGAGAAGACCAGGAGGAGAGGAGAAGGCCAGGAGGAGAGGAGAGCGGTGAGAGGAGAAGGCCAGGAGGAGAGGAGAGCGGTGAGAGGAGAAGGCCAGGAGGAGAGGAGAGCGGTGAGAGGAGAAGGCCAGGAGGAGAGGAGAGCGGTGAGAGGAGAAGACCAGGAGGAGAGGAGAGCGGGAGAGGAGAAGGCCAGGAGGAGAGGAGAGCGGGAGAGGAGAAGGCCAGGAGGAGAGGAGAGCGGGAGAGGAGAAGGCCAGGAGGAGAGGAGAGCGGTGAGAGGAGAAGGCCAGGAGGAGAAGAGAGCGGTGAGAGGAGAAGGCCAGGAGGAGAGGAGAGCGGTGAGAGGAGAAGGCCAGGAGGAGAGGAGAGCGGTGAGAGGAGAAGGCCAGGAGGAGAGGAGAGCGGTGAGAGGAGAAGGCCAGGAGGAGAGGAGAGCGGTGAGAGGAGAAGGCCAGGAGGAGAGGAGAGCGGTGAGAGGAGAAGGCCAGGAGGAGAGGAGAGCGGTGAGAGGAGAAGGCCAGGAGGAGAGGAGAGCGGTGAGAGGAGAAGGCCAGGAGGAGAGGAGAGCGGTGAGAGGAGAAGGCCAGGAGGAGAGGAGAGCGGTGAGAGGAGAAGGCCAGGAGGAGGAGAGCGGTGAGAGGAGAAGGCCAGGAGGAGAGGAGAGCGGTGAGAGGAGAAGGCCAGGAGGAGAGGAGAGCGGGAGAGGAGAATGCCAGGAGGAGAGGAGAGCGGTGAGAGGAGAAGGCCAGGAGGAGAGGAGAGCGGTGAGAGGAGAAGGCCAGGAGGAGAGGAGAGCGGGAGAGGAGAAGGACAGGAGGAGAGGAGAAGGCAAGGAGGAGAGGAGAAGGCCAGGAGGAGAGGATAGCGGTGAGAGGAGAAGGCCAGGAGGAGAGGAGAGCGGTGAGAGGAGAAGGCCATGAGGAGAGGAGAGCGGGAGAGGAGGAGGCCAGGAGGAGAGGAGAGCGGTGAGAGGAGAAGGCCAGGAGGAGAGGAGAGCGGTGAGAGGAGAAGGCCAGGAGGAGAGGAGAGCGGTGAGAGGAGAAGACCAGGAGGAGAGGAGAGCGGGAGAGGAGAAGGCCAGGAGGAGAGGAGAGCGGGAGAGGAGAAGGCCAGGAGGAGAGGAGAGCGGGAGAGGAGAAGGCCAGGAGGAGAGGAGAGCGGTGAGAGGAGAAGGCCAGGAGGAGAGGAGAGCGGTGAGAGGAGAAGGCCAGGAGGAGAGGAGAGCGGTGAGAGGAGAAGGCCAGGAGGAGAGGAGAGCGGGAGAGGAGAAGGCCAGGAGGAGAGGAGAGCGGTGAGAGGAGAAGGCCAGGAGGAGAGGAGAGAGGTGAGAGGAGAAGGCCAGGAGGAGAGGAGAGCGGGAGAGGAGAAGGACAGGAGGAGAGGAGAGCGGGAGAGGAGAAGGCCAGGAGGAGAGGAGAGCGGGAGAGGAGAAGGCCAGGAGGAGAGGAGAGCGGTGAGAGGAGAAGGCCAGGAGGAGAGGAGAGCGGTGAGAGGAGAAGGCCAGGAGGAGAGGAGAGCGGGAGAGGAAAAGGCCAGGAGGAGAGGAGAGCGGGAGAGGAGAAGAGGAGAGCGGGAGAGGAGAAGGCCAGGAGGAGAGGAGAGCGGTGAGAGGAGAAGGCCAGGAGGAGAGGAGAGCGGGAGAGGAGAAGGCCAGGGGGAGAGGAGAAGGCCAGGAGGAGAGGAGAGCGGGAGAGGAGAAGGCCAGGAGGAGAGGAGAGCGGTGAGAGGAGAAGGCCAGGAGGAGAGGAGAGCGGTGAGAGGAGAAGGCCAGGAGGAGAGGAGAGCGGGAGAGGAGAAGGCCAGGAGGAGAGGAGAGCGGGAGAGGAGAAGGCCAGGAGGAGAGAGACAGGGCAGCGGGGTTCTCAGTCCATGCAGGAAGCATAAAGCTAGAACATAACAACATAAAAGGAACTAAAGCTAAAAAACTAAAAGTAGAAAGAATCAGAAAAATGTAAACATGAAAGAAATGCTCTTCACCTTAATTCTTCTTCAGGATTTTAGGAAGGGATTTTAGGGCTTTTGGTAATGCACTCCCTTGACATAACGATACTGTGACAGGGTAGGAACAAAAGTGTAACAGGGTAGAAAAGAAAGTGTGACAGGGTAGAAAACCAACGTGTAACAGGGTAGAAACCAAAATGTGACAGGGTAGGAGCCAAAGTGTGACAGGGTAGAAACCAAAGTGTGACAGGGTAGAAACCAAAGTGTGACAGGGTAGGAACCAAAGTGTGACAGGGTAGAAACCAAAGTGTAACAGGGTAGAAACGAAAGTGTGACAGGGTAGAAACGAAAGTGTGACAGGGTAGGAACCAAAGTGTGACAGGGTAGAAACCAAAGTGTAACAGGGTAGAAATGAAAGTGTGACAGGGTAGGAACCAAAGTGTGACAGGGTAAGAACCAAAGTGTAACAGGGTAGAAACGAAAGTGTGACAGGGTAGGAACCAACGTGTAACAGGGTAGGAACCAAAGTGTGACAGGGTAGAAACCAAAGTGTGACAGGGTTGAAACCAAAGTGTGACAGGGTAGGAACCAACGTGTAATAGGGTAGAAACCAAAGTGTGACAGGGTAGGAACCAAAATGTGACAGGGTAGAAACCAAAATGTGACAGGGTAGAAACCAAAGTGTAACAGGGTAGAAAAACGAAAGTGTAACAGGGTAGAAACCAACGTGCAACAGGGTAGGAACCAACGTGTGACAGGGTAGAAACCAAAATGTGACAGGGTAAACACCAAAGTGTGACAGGGTAGGAACCAAAATGTGACAGGGTTGTAACCAAAGTGTGACAGGGTAGGAACCAAAGTGTGACAGGGTAGGAACCAAAGTGTGACAGGTTAGGAAGCCAAAGTGTGACAGGGTAGAAACCAAAATGTGACAGGGTAGAAACCAAAGTGTGACAGGGTAGAAACCAAAGTGTGACAGGGTAGGATACAAAGTGTGACAGGGTAGTGTGAGAGGGTAGAAACCAAAGTGTGACAGGGTAGAAACCAAAATGTGACAGGGTAGGAACCAAAGTGTGACAGGGTAGGAACCAAAGTTTTGTCGATGTCTCAACTACTGCGGAACCCCACAGGACCCTAGCCGTCACAACGGAAGGGACGAGGGCACGACCTGGGTTAAGTGAAGAATTACAGCGAACAGCATTGCAGAAAGAACAGCTGCAGAGGAAGAGGAACAAACTAAATCAGAGCAAAGAAAGAAAGGGGAGAGAGCGAGAAGATATACATACATTTTTTTTTAACACATTCTGTTAAAACAAAATGAAACTGGTTGCTGCATATCTCACATGTAAATTCGTCAGGCATGCTGTAGTGAACACAAATGAAGACAACGGAGCCAAAACAACAACTAAACAGTAAAGAGAAGGGTTGGTGAACCAAACCAAAAGTGCAAAAAGGAAAAACGACAGAGCAAATTATCAAAGCATTTATTTGTGTCCCAGAACCCAACAGTGCTGAGAGGAGAGGACCATCATACTGGGACTAACATGGTACTGCTCCACTGAGAGGACCATCATACTGGGACTAACATGGTACTGCTCCACTGAGAGGACCATCATACTGGGACTAACATGGTACTGCTCCACTGAGAGGAGAGGACCATCATACTGGTACTAACATGGTACTGCTCCACTGAGAGGACCATCATAATGGTACTAACATGGTACTGCTCCACTGAGAGGAGAGGACCATCATACTGGGACTAACATGGTACTGCTCCACTGAGAGGACCATCATACTGGTACTAACATGGTACTGCTCCACTGAGAGGAGAGGACCATCATACTGGGACTAACATGGTACTGCTCCACTGAGAGGAGAGGACCATCATACTGGGACTAACATGGTACTGCTCCACTGAGAGGAGAGGACCATCATACTGGGACTAACATGGTACTGCTCCACTGAGAGGAGAGGACCATCATACTAGGACTAACATGGTACTGCTCCACTGAGAGGACCATCATACTGGGACTAACATGGTACTGCTCCACTGAGAGGAGAGGACCATAATACTGGAACTAACATGGTACTGCTCCACTGAGAGGAGAGGACCATCATACTGGTACTAACATGGTACTGCTCCACTGAGAGGAGAGGACCATCATACTGGGACTAACATGGTACTGCTCCACTGAGAGGAGAGGACCATCATACTGGGACTAACATGGTACTGCTCCACTGAGAGGAGAGGACCATCATACTGGTACTAACATGGTACTGCTCCACTGAGAGGACCATCATACTGGTACTAACATGGTACTGCTCCACTGAGAGGAGAGGACCATCATACTGGGACTAACATGGTACTGCTCCACTGAGAGGACCATAATACTGGGCCTAACATGGTACTGCTCCACTGAGAGGACCATCATACTGGGACTAACATGGTACTGCTCCACTGAGAGGACCATCATACTGGGACTAACATGGTACTGCTCCACTGAGAGGAGAGGACCATCATACTGGGACTAACATGGTACTGCTCCAATGAGAGGAGAGGACCATCATACTGGGACTAACATGGTACTGCTCCACTGAGAGGAGAGGACCATCATACTGGGACTAACATGGTACTGCTCCACTGAGAGGACCATCATACTGGGACTAACATGGTACTGCTCCACTGAGAGGAGAGAACCATAATACTGGAACTAACATGGTACTGCTCCACTGAGAGGAGAGGACCATCATACTGGTACTAACATGGTACTGCTCCACTGAGAGGAGAGGACCATCATACTGGGACTAACATGGTACTGCTCCACTGAGAGGAGAGGACCATCATACTGGGACTAACATGGTACTGCTCCACTGAGAGGAGAGGACCATCATACTGGTACTAACATGGTACTGCTCCACTGAGAGGACCATCATAATGGTACTAACATGGTACTGCTCCACTGAGAGGAGAGGATCATCATACTGGGACTAACATGGTACTGCTCCACTGAGAGGACCATCATACTGGTACTAACATGGTACTGCTCCACTGAGAGGAGAGGACCATCATACTGGTACTAACATGGTACTGCTCCACTGAGAGGACCATCATACTGGGACTAACATGGTACTGCTCCACTGAGAGGACCATCATACTGGGACTAACATGGTACTGCTCCACTGAGAGGAGAGGACCATCATACTGGTACTAACATGGTACTGCTCCACTGAGAGGACCATCATACTGGTACTAACATGGTACTGCTCCACTGAGAGGACCATCATACTGGATAATACTGGGACTAACATCGTACTGCTCCACTGAGAGGAGAGGACCATAATACTGGTACTAACATGGTACTGCTCCACAGAGGAGAGGACCATCATACTGGGACTAACATGGTACTGCTCCACTGAAAGGAGAGGACCATCATACTGGTACTAACATGGTACTGCTCCACTGAGAGGACCATCATACTGGTACTAACATGGTACTGCTCCACTGAGAGGAGAGGACCATCATACTGGGACTAACATGGTACTGCTCCACTGAGAGGACCATCATACTGGTACTAACATGGTACTGCTCCACTGAGAGGAGAGGACCATCATACTGGTACTAACATGGTACTGCTCCACTGAGAGGACCATCATACTGGGACTAACATGGTACTGCTCCACTGAGAGGACCATCATACTGGGACTAACATGGTACTGCTCCACTGAGAGGAGAGGACCATCATACTGGTACTAACATGGTACTGCTCCACTGAGAGGACCATCATACTGGTACTAACATGGTACTGCTCCACTGAGAGGACCATCATACTGGCACTAACATGGTACTGCTCCACTGAGAGGAGAGGACCATCATACTGGGACTAACATGGTACTGCTCCACTGAGAGGAGAGGACCATCATACTGGGACTAACATGGTACTGCTCCACTGAGAGGACCATAATACTGGGACTAACATGGTACTGCTCCACTGAGAGGAGAGGACCATAATACTGGTACTAACATGGTACTGCTCCACTGAGAGGAGAGGACCATCATAACTGAGACTAGAGCATATATATTTTTAGATTACTGTCCCAACTAAAACAACAAAATACTTAATTGCATAATTTTGTCCTTGAAACTTTACATTGAAATACTGTAGAATTTCCATTCATTACTATGGAGGACTGTTCCTACTGGGGAGTACCAATATGTCTGACCAGTGGCTTCCAAACCTCTCAATGGCTAGTCTCCCAGTCCCTGTCGCTGAAAAACATCCCCCACAGCATGATGCTGCCACCACCATGCTTCACCGTAGGGATGGTGCCAGGTTTTCTCCAGACGTGATGCTTGGCATTCAGGCCAAAGAGTTCATTCTTGGTTTCATCAGACCAGAGAATCTTGTTTCTCATGGTCTGAGAGTCTTTAGGTGCCTTTTGGCAAACTCCAAGCAGGCTGTCATGTGATTTTACTGAGGAGTGGCTTCCGTCTGGCCACTCTACCATAAAGGCCTGATTTTTGGAGTGCTGCAGAGATTGTTGTCCTTCTGGAAGGTTCTCAAATCTCCACAGAGGAACTCCGGAGCTCTGTCAGAGTGACCATCAGGTTCTTGGTCACCTCTTTGATCAAAGCCCTTCTCCCCTTATTGCTCAGTTTGGCTGGGTGTCCAGCTCTAGGAAGAGTCTTGGTGGTTCCAAACTTCTTCCATTTAAGAATGATGGAGGCCACTGTGTTCTTGGGCACCTTCAATGCTGCAGAAATGTTTTGTTACCCCTCCCCAGATCTGTGTCTTGACACAATCCTGTCTCGGAGCTCTGCGGACAATTCCTTCGACCTCATGGCTTGGTTTTTGCTCTGACATTCACTGTCAACTGTGGGACCTTATATAGACAGGTGTGTGCCTTTCCAAATCATGTCCAAGCAATTGAATTTACCACAGGTGGACTTCAATCAAGTTGTAGAAACATCTCAAGGATGATCAATGGAAACAGGATGCACCTGAGATCAATTTTGAGTCTCATAGCATAGGGTCTGAATACTTATGTAATTAAAGTATTTCTGTTTAAAAAATGTAATACATTTGCAAAAATGTCAAAAAAACTGTTTTTGCTTTGTTACTATGGGGTAATGTGTGTAGATTGCTGAGGAAAAATATTTATTTAATCAATTTTAGAACAAGGCTGTAACGTATCAAAATGTGCTAAAAAGTCTGAATTCTTTCCGAATGCACTGTACAGTACATCAACGCTTAGAGCCTTTTACCCTGGCAATTGAATGAATGATTCTCTCTCTATGGTATGATCTACAGAAGTACAAGTAGCCTGTTGACTCAAGGTTCCTACAGGGGAATATTGACGTAAACGCTGAATAAAGGGGCTTCAGGTAACTAGGCTACAGTATGAATCACTTACATCAGATTGGCTTTATGTTGGTCTCCCCACCTCCCATTTCTGTCCTTCCTCTCTCTACTCCTACCTCTCTTTTCCTCTCCTTCTCTCCCTCTCTGTCTCTAGTTTTGTCATTTTGTATTAAAAGAGAGAGCGGAAACTCAACAGCCATCCACTCTCCCCTCTCTAACTCTCCCAAGCAACCAACCACACACACCCTAACCAACCCTGCACTGTTGGATTAGGCCACGGGGACAAAGAGACACACAGCGGTTTAGATGGGAGGGTAAGATGGGGAGGGATGGACCAGGAGGGTGA